>NC_069500.1:1330151088-1330268252 GCF_027579735.1 Bombina bombina | reverse complement strand
GTAAGAGGCCAGAAAAACAAAACTTCTAGACTCTTGTCGGATACTTCATTCCGTTCCTCTTCCTTCCATAGCTCAGTGCATGGAAGTGATCGGGTTGATGGTAGCGGCAATGGACATAGTTCCTTTTGCACGCATTCATCTAAGACCATTACAACTGTGCATGCTCAGTCAGTGGAATGGGGATTATACAGACTTGTCTCCGAAGATACAAGTAAATCAGAGGACCAGAGACTCACTCCGTTGGTGGCTGTCCCTGGACAACCTGTCACGAGGGATGACATTCCGCAGACCAGAGTGGGTCATTGTCACGACCGACGCCAGTCTGATGGGCTGGGGCGCGGTCTGGGGATCCCTGAAAGCTCAGGGTTTTTGGTCTCGGGAAGAATCTCTTCTACCGATAAATATTCTGGAACTGAGAGCGATATTCAATGCTCTCAAGGCTTGGCCTCAGCTAGCGAGGGCCAAGTTCATACGGTTTCAATCAGACAACATGACAACTGTTGCGTACATCAACCATCAGGGGGGAATAAGGAGTTCCCTGGCGATGGAAGAAGTGACCAAAATCATTCTATGGGCGGAGTCTCACTCCTGCCACCTGTCTGCTATCCACATCCCAGGAGTGGAAAATTGGGAAGCGGATTTTCTGAGTCGTCAGACATTGCATCCGGGGGAGTGGGAACTCCATCCGGAAATCTTTGCCCAAGTCACTCAGCTGTGGGGCATTCCAGACATGGATCTGATGGCCTCTCGTCAGAACTTCAAAGTTCCTTGCTACGGGTCCAGATCCAGGGATCCCAAGGCGGCTCTAGTGGATGCACTAGTAGCACCTTGGACCTTCAAACTAGCTTATGTGTTCCCGCCGTTTCCTCTCATCCCCAGGCTGGTAGCCAGGATCAATCAGGAGAGGGCGTCGGTGATCTTGATAGCTCCTGCATGGCCACGCAGGACTTGGTACGCAGATCTGGTGAATATGTCATCGGCTCCTCCTTGGAAGCTACCTTTGAGACGAGACCTTCTTGTTCAGGGTCCGTTCGAACATCCGAATCTGGTTTCACTCCAGCTGACTGCTTGGAGATTGAACGCTTGATCTTATCGAAGCGAGGATTCTCAGATTCTGTTATCGATACTCTTGTTCAGGCCAGAAAGCCTGTAACTAGAAAGATTTGCACAAAATTTGGAAAAAATATATCTGTTGGTGTGAATCTAAAGGATTCCCTTGGGACAAGGTTAAGATTCCTAGGATTCTATCCTTCCTTCAAGAAGGATTGGAAAAAGGATTATCTGCAAGTTCCCTGAGGGGACAGATTTCTGCCTTGTCTGTGTTACTTCACAAAAAGCTGGCCGCTGTGCCAGATGTTCAAGCCTTTGTTCAGGCTCTGGTTAGAATTAAGCCTGTTTACAAACCTTTGACTCCTCCTTGGAGTCTCAATTTAGTTCTTTCAGTTCTTCAGGGGGTTCCGTTTGAACCCTTGCATTCCGTTGATAGAAGAGTTTCAGAATTAGCTGCTCTGCAGTGTTCTCCTCCTTATCTGGTGTTCCATGCAGATAAGGTGGTTTTACGTACTAAACCTGGTTTTCTTCCAAAAGTTGTTTCTAACAAAAACATTAACCAGGAGATTATCGTACCTTCTCTGTGTCCGAAACCAGTTTCTAAGAAGGAACGTTTGTTGCACAATTTGGATGTTGTTCGCGCTCTAAAATTCTATTTAGATGCTACAAAGGATTTTAGACAAACATCTTCCTTGTTTGTTGTTTATTCCGGTAAAAGGAGAGGTCAAAAAGCAACTTCTACCTCTCTCTCTTTTTGGATTAAAAGCATCATCAGATTGGCTTACGAGACTGCCGGACGGCAGCCTCCCGAAAGAATCACAGCTCATTCCACTAGGGCTGTGGCTTCCACATGGGCCTTCAAGAACGAGGCTTCTGTTGATCAGATATGTAGGGCAGCGACTTGGTCTTCACTGCACACTTTTACCAAATTTTACAAGTTTGATACTTTTGCTTCTTCTGAGGCTATTTTTGGGAGAAAGATTTTGCAAGCCGTGGTGCCTTCCATTTAGGTGACCTGATTTGCTCCCTCCCTTCATCCGTGTCCTAAAGCTTTGGTATTGGTTCCCACAAGTAAGGATGACGCCGTGGACCGGACACACCTATGTTGGAGAAAACAGAATTTATGTTTACCTGATAAATTACTTTCTCCAACGGTGTGTCCGGTCCACGGCCCGCCCTGGTTTTTTTAATCAGGTCTGATAATTTATTTTCTTTAACTACAGTCACCACGGTACCATATGGTTTCTCCTATGCAAATATTCCTCCTTAACGTCGGTCGAATGACTGGGGTAGGCGGAGCCTAGGAGGGATCATGTGACCAGCTTTGCTGGGCTCTTTGCCATTTCCTGTTGGGGAAGAGAATATCCCACAAGTAAGGATGACGCCGTGGACCGGACACACCGTTGGAGAAAGTAATTTATCAGGTAAACATAAATTCTGTTTTTTTTAGTAGCTATCTCCTCGGCTCGAAGAGTTTTGGAGTTATCTGCTTTACAATGTGATTCCCCTTATCTCATTTTCCATGCAGATAAGGTAGTGTTACGTACCAAACCTGGTTTTCTTCCTAAGGTGGTATCTAATAAGAATATCAATCAGGAGATTGTTGTTCCGTCACTGTGTCCTAATCCTTCTTCAAAGAAGGAACGTCTATTACACAATCTTGATGTGGTTCGTGCTTTAAAGTTTTATTTACAAGCTACTAAAGAATTTCGTCAAACATCTGCATTGTTTGTCTACTCTGGACAGAGGAGAGGCCAAAAGGCTTTGGCAACTTCTCTTTCTTTTTGGCTAAGAAGTATAATACGCTTAGCTTATGAGACTGCTGGCCAGCAGCCTCCTGAAAGAATTACAGCTCATTCCACTAGAGCGGTAGCTTCCACATGGGCTTTTAAGAATGAGGCTTCTGTTGAACAGATTTGTAAGGCGGCGACTTGGTCTTCGCTTCATACTTTTTCTAAATTCTACAAATTTGATACTTTTGCTTCTTCGGAGGCTATTTTTGGGAGAAAGGTCTTACAGGCAGTGGTGCCTTCCGTTTAAGCGCCTGCCTTGTCCCTCCCTTCATCCGTGTCCTATAACTTTGGTATTGGTATCCCACAAGTAATGGATGAATCCGTGGACTGGATACACCTTACAAGAGAAAACAAAATTTATTCTTACCTGATAAATTTATTTCTCTTGTGGTGTATCCAGTCCACGGCCAGCCCTGTCATTTTAAGGCAGGTGTTTTTTATTTTTAAACTACAGTCACCACTGCACCCTATAGTTTCTCCTTTCTCTTGCTTGGCTTTGGTGGAATGACTGGAGGTGGCAGTTAGGGGAGTAGCTATATAGACAGCTCTGCTGTGGGTGTCCTCTTGCAGCTTCCTGTTGGAAAGGAGAATATCCCACAAGTAATGGATGAATCCGTGGACTGGATACACCACAAGAGAAATAAATTTATCAGGTAAGGAAAAAAAATTTTTTTTCTCGAAAGCAGGTGATACGACCAGAATCTAATCTCCCGCACTTCCTGCCGGGCACTCACATAGGTGTCAGCCTTGCATTCAGCTTAGCCAACACTTTACAGGTGAGAGTCCTTTGCACATAACTTATTTCGCCCGTAGGATGGTCTCCAAGGCTATGGAAAGTCTTATTGCCTTCACCTTTAAAAAGTGATAGCCGGCCGTGCTAGCGTTTCTCCAAGCATAGCACAGGAGGGCATATATCGCTACCCTCCTCCCGCCCAGCACCGGTGGGAGAGGAATGAAGGAAAAAATGCCGTTGCTTCTTTGGTACCCCCAGGTATTGCAGTAAGCCAAGAAAGGTGCAGGTCCTTCAAGCTGACTTTGTCAGCGCAGTGGGGTAGATTTCCACTGCTAGGGTTGCGGTAGCGATGTGACGAGCTGTCCAGGTAGCTACCTCAGGTCTTGGGGCAAGGCGCGGGAGAACTCCACCAACAGCCTTTGGACAAGAGTACTCTAAGCTAGTGCTTCATGACCTGCGCTTAGCTCCTCCTCCGGAACCTCAGAACAAGCAATTTTCTTTTGCAAGATGTACCGAGTCCACGGATTCATCCTAACTTGTGGGATATTGTCCTTCCTGACAGGAAGTAGCAAAGAGAGCACCACAGCAGAGCTGTCTATATAGCTCCCCCCTTAACTCCACCCCCAGTCATTCTCTTTGCTGGCTCTAAGCAGGAAGGGTAAAGAGAAGAGGTGTTAAACTCTTAGTTTTATTTTATCTCCAATCAAGTGTTTTTTATTTTTAAATGGTACCGGTGTTGTACTATTTACTCTCAGGCAGGACATAGATGATTTCTGCCTGGAGGATGATGATCTTAGCATTTGTAACTAAGGTCCACTGCTGTTCCCACATGAGCTGAGGAGTACAGGAAAACTTCAGTGTCAGGAACGATTTCTTGCTATACAGCAATGAGGTATGTTCAGTCCTATTTTCTGCAGAGACTGTGTTAACTCAGAAAGGCTGACGGTGTCCCCATTAGGGGAAGGGGAAGCAGTAATCCTAGTGTTATCAGAGGTTTTTACTAGCTTGCATAAAGGGTTAATTTTTTGTGGGCACTCAGTTTGTTATGTGAATTTGGGACAAACGTTTTTGTATCTGGGAGTAACGTTTTCTGTTTTATGGGACATTTGCTTGAGTGTTCTTTGGGGTTGTTTATAACCCATATGGCTTTCAGGCAGGGTTTGTTAGTTTTGTGTAGGCCCCAGCAACATCGAGTGAGGTGGGTCGGGCCTACATTTACAAGCAGCAAGCAACTTCTCCTGAGGTCCTGAGAGTCTTCTGAGGGACTAATAGAAGCTTTAAACCCCATATTATCGCTTCCTAAGGGCAGGTAGGGCCACAGCAGAGCTTTAGGGGGTTTTAACCGGTTTTAGACAATTATCAATCCGTTTTTTTCATTTGGGGGTCTATTGCTTATTTACTTGTGGTGCAATCCTTCTAAAGCTTAGTGGGTACACTGTTAAAATTTCGGAATTTTTGAAGCAATTTGAACCTGTTTTGCAGTTTGTGTATGCCTTTTTTTTTCTCTTAAAGTTACAGTACCGTTTTTGTATATTGTGTTTTTTTCATTAAATAGTGTTTTCCAAGCTTGCTTGCTTCATTACTAGCCTGTTAAACATGTCTGACACTGAGGGGACTCATTGTTCAATTTGTTTAGAAGCCATTGTGGAACCCCCTCTAAGAATGTGTCCCAATTGTACTGATATGTCTATAAATTGCAAACGGCATATTTTGACTTATAAGAATTTGGCATTAAATGATTCTCAGACAGAAGGAAATCGGGTTTCGCCATCTAGTTCTCCCCAAGTGTCACAACCAGTTACGCCCGCACAAGCGACGCCAAGTACTTCTAGTGCGTCTAATTCTTTCACCTTGCAAGATATGGCTTCAGTTATGAATACTACCCTCACAGAGGTTTTATCTAAACTGCCAGGGTTGCAAGAGAAGCGCAGTAGCTCTGGGTTAAGAACAAATGCTGAGCCTTCTGATGCTTTAGTAGCCGTACCCGATATTCCCTCACAATGTTCTGAGGTAGGGATGAGGGATTTGCTGTCTGAGGGAGAGATTTCTGATTCAGGAAAGATTCAGATATGACGGCATTTAAATTTAAGCTAGAGCACCTCCGTTTATTGCTCAGGGAGGTTTTAGCTACTCTGGATGATTGTGACCCTATTGTCGTTCCAGAGAAATTGTGCAAAATGGACAAATATTTAGAGGTTCCTGTTTACACTGATAATTTTCCGGTCCCTAAGAGGATTTCGGACATTGTTACTAAGGAGTGGGATAGACCAGGTATTCAGTTCGCTCCCCCTCCTGTTTTTAAGAAAATGTTCCCCATTTCTGACACCATAAAGGACTCCCTAAGGTGGAGGGAGCTATTTCTCTTGTTAAGTGTATTCAGTCCACGGGTCATCCATTACTTATGGGATATATTCCCTTCCCAACAGGAAGTTGCAAGAGGATCACCCAAGCAGAGCTGCTATATAGCTCCTCCCCTCACATGTCATATCCAGTCATTCTCTTGCAACCCTCAACATAGAAGGAAGGTCGTGAGAGGAGTGTGGAGTTTTTTATATTTAATTACTTCTTCAATCAAAAGTTTATTTTTAAATGGCGCCGGAGTGTGCTGTTTTTTCTCTCAGGCAGTATTTAGAAGAAGAATCTGCCTGCGTTTTCTATGATCTTAGCAGAAGTAACTAAGATCCACTGGCTGTTCTCGCACATTCTGAGGAGTGGGGTAACTTCAGAAGGGGAATAGCATGCGGGGTTTCCTGCAAATAAGGTATGTGCAGTAAATATTTTTCTAAGGAATGGAATTGACTAAGAAAATACTGCTGATACCGATGTAATGTAAGTACAGCCTTAAATGCAGTAGTAGCGACTGGTATCAGGCTGATGAATGTATGTGCAGTAAAGTAATTTTCTAAGGAATGGAATTTGACTAAGAAAATGCTGTTAATACTGAAGTAATGTATGAGCCTTAACTGCAGTAGTAGCGACTGGTAGCAGGCTTATCTATAACAATACATAACCTTTAAAATTGATGTTTTAAAACGTTTACTGGCATGTTAATCGTTTTTTGTGAGGTACATTGGTGATAAAACTTATTGGGGCATGAATTTTTCCACAGGGCTGTCGTATATTTCTGCATAGAAACAGTTAACTGAGGTTTCCCACTGTTGTAATATGAGTGGGAGGGGCCTATTTTAGCGCTTTTTTGCGCAGTAAAAATTCTGTCAGTGTCTTCCTGCTTCTTCCTCCATGATCCAGGACGTCTCTAGAGAGCTCAGGGGATTTCAAAAATCATTTTGAGGGAGGTAATCGGTCACAGCAGACCTGTGACAGTGTGTTTGACTGTGTTAAAAACGTTATATTGATTATCCGTTTTGGGTACTAAGGGGTTAATCATCCATTTGCTAGTGGGTGCAATGCTCTGCTAACTTAATACATTTACTGTGAAAATTTGGCTGCTATAACTGATTTGGTTCATTGTTATTTCAACTGTGACCGTTTTTTGTGCTTCTTAAAGGCGCAGTAGCGTTTTTTATATTGCTTGTAAATTTATTTGAAAGTATTTTCCAAGCTTGCTAGTCTCATTTCTAGTCTGTTTAAACATGTCTGACACAGATGAATCTGTTTGTTCACTATGTTTTTAGGCCAATGTGGAGCCCCATAGAAAGATGTGTACTAAATGCATTGATTTCACTTTAAATAATAAAGGTCAATCTTTATTTGTAAAGGAATTATCACCAGACAACGAGGGGGAAGTTATGCCGACTAACTCCGCTCACGTGTCAGTACCTTCGCCTCCCGCCCAGGAGGCGCGTGATATTGTGGCGCCAAATGAGAGGCCCTTACAAATCACTTTACAAGACATGGCTAATGTTATGACAGAAGTATTATCTAAACTGCCGGAATTAAGAGGCAAGCGCGATTGCTCTGGGATAAGGACAGAGCGCGCTGATGATGTGAGAGCCATGTCCGATACTGCGTCACAATTTGCAGAACATGAGGACGGAGAGCTTCATTCTGTGGGTGACGGAACTGATCCAGGGAGACCGAATTCAGAGAGCTCTAATTTTAAATTAAAGCTTGAGAACCTCTGTGTATTGCTAGGGGAGGTTTTAGCGGCTCTGAATGACTGTAATACAGTTGCAATTCCAGAGAAATTATGTAGGCTGGATAGATACTATGCGGTGTCGGTGTGTGTACTGACGTTTTTCCTATACCTAAAAAGCTTACAGAAATTATTAGCAAGGAGTGGGATAGACCCAGTGTCCTTTTCCCCTCCTCCTATATTTAGGAAAATGTTTCCAATAGACGCCACCACACGAGACTTATGGCAGACAGTCCCTAAGGTGGAGGGAGCAGTTTCTACTTTAGCTAAGCATACTACTATCCCGGTGGAGGATAGTTGTGCTTTTTCGGATCCAATGGATAAAAAATTTAAAGGTTACCTTAAGAAAATGTTTGTTCAACAAGGTTTTATCTTACAGCCCCTTGCATGCATTGCGCCTGTCACTGCTGCTGCGGCATTCTGGTTTGAGTCTCTGGAAGAGGCCATTCGCACAGCTCCATTGGATGAGATTATGGACAAGCTTAATGCACTTAAGCTAGCTAACGCATTTGTTTCTGATGCCGTTGTACATTTAACCAAATTGACGGCTAAGAACTCAGGATTCGCCATCCAGGCACGCAGAGTGCTATGGCTTAAATCTTGGTCAGCTGATGTGACTTCTAAATCCAAATTGCTTAATATTCTTTTCAAAGGGCAGACCTTATTCGGGCCCGGAATTAAAAGAAATTATTGCTGACATTACTGGAGGTAAGGGTCATACTCTTCCTCAGGACAGGGCCAAATCAAAGGCCAAACAGTCTAATTTTCGTGCCTTTCGAAACTTCAAGGCGCCCGGGAGCGGTGCTGATAGATGCTCTAGCAGCCCCTTGGGTTTTCAACATGGCTTATGTGTTTCCACCATTTCCGCTACTACCTCGACTGATTGCCAAGATCAAACAGGAGAGAGCATCGGTGACTCTGATAGCGCCTGCGTGGCCACGCAGGACCTGGTATGCAGACCTAGTGGACATGTCGTCCTGTACACCATGGTCTCTGCCTCTGAGGCAGGACCTTCTAATTCAGGGTCCTTTCAACCATCCAAATCTAATTTCTCTGAGGCTGACTGCATGGAGATTGAACGCTTGATGCTATCAAAGCGCGGCTTCTTGGAGTCGGTTATTGATACCTTAATTCAGGCTCGGAAACCTGTTACCAGAAAGATTTACCATAGGATATGGCGTAAATATTTATATTGGTGCGAATCCAAGAGTTACTCTTGGAGTAAGGTTAGGATTCCTAGGATATTGTCTTTTCTACAAGAGGGTTTAGAAAAGGGCTTATCTGCTAGTTCGTTAAAGGGACAGATTTCTGCTCTATCTATTCTTTTACACAAACGTCTGGCAGAAGTTCCAGACGTTCAGGCTTTTTGTCAGGCTTTGGCTAGGATTAAGCCTGTGTTTAAGACTGTTGCTCCGCCGTGGAGCTTAAACTTAGTTCTTAACGTTCTTCAAGGTGTTCCGTTTGAACCCCTTCATTCCATTGATATCAAGCTGTTATCTTGGAAAGTTCTGTTTTTGATGGCTATTTCCTCGGCTTGACGAGTCTCTGAGTTATCTGCCTTACATTGTGATTCTCCTTATCTGATTTTTCATTCAGACAAGGTAGTTCTGCGTACTAAACCTGGGTTCTTACCTAAGGTAGTTTCTAACAGGAATATCAATCAAGAGATTGTTGTTCCATCATTATGTCCTAACCCTTCTTCAAAGAAGGAACGACTTTTGCATAATCTGGACGTAGTCCGTGCCCTGAAGTTCTATTTACAGGCAACTAAAGATTTTCGTCAAACGTCTTCCCTGTTTGTCGTTTATTCTGGTCAGAGGAGAGGTCAAAAAGCTTCGGCTACCTCTCTCTCCTTTTGGCTTCGTAGCATTATACGTTTAGCCTATGAGACTGCTGGACAGCAGCCTCCTGAAAGAATTACAGCTCATTCCACTAGAGCTGTGGCTTCCACCTGGGCCTTTAAGAATGAGGCCTCTGTTGAACAGATTTGCAAGGCTGCTACTTGGTCTTCACTTCATACCTTTTCAAAATTTTACAAATTTGACACTTTTGCTTCTTCGGAGGCTGTTTTTGGGAGAGAGGTTCTACAGGCAGTGGTTCCTTCCGTTTAAAGTTTCTGCCTTGTCCCTCCCATCATCCGTGTACTTTAGCTTTGGTATTGGTATCCCATAAGTAATGGATGACCCGTGGACTGAATACACTTAACAAGAGAAAACATAATTTATGCTTACCTGATAAATTTATTTCTCTTGTAGTGTATTCAGTCCACGGCCCGCCCTGTCTTTTTTTGAGGCAGATCTAAATTTTAATTAAAACTCCAGTCACCACTGCACCCTATGGTTTCTCCTTTCTTGTCTTGTTTCGGTCGAATGACTGGATATGACATGTGAGGGGAGGAGCTATATAGCAGCTCTGCTTGGGTGATCCTCTTGCAACTTCCTGTTGGGAAGGGAATATATCCCATAAGTAATGGATGACCCGTGGACTGAATACACTACAAGAGAAATAAATTTATCAGGTAAGCATAAATTATGTTTTCTACTCTGGCTAAGCGTACAACTATACCTATTGAAGACAGTTGTGCTTTCATTGATCCTATGGATAAAAAGTTAGAGGGTCTCCTAAAGAAAATTTTTGTTCAGGGTTTTCTTCAACCTATAGCGTGCATTGTTCCGGTAACCACTGCAGCTGCTTTTTGGTTTGAGGCTCTAGAAGAGGCTCTTCAGATGGAGACCCCACTAGATGATATTTTGGACAGAATTAAGGCCCTTAAGTTGGCTAATTCTTTTATTACAGACGACCTAACCAGGCTTGGAACAAGGGTAAACAGGCCAAAAAGCCTGCTGCTGCCACTAAGACAGCATAAAGGGGTAGCCCCCAATCCGGGACCGGATCAAGTAGGGGGCAGACTTTCTCTCTTTGCTCAGGCCTGGGCAAGAGACTCCTGGGCCGTAGAAATTGTAACCCAAGGATATCTCCTAGATTTCAAAGATTCTCCTCCAAGGGGAAGGTTCCATCTTTCTCAATTGTCTGTAAACCAGACAAAAAGAGAGGCGTTCTTACGCTGTGTAGAAGACCTGTTTTCGGAACTGGGCAGATCACTCCCATGGTAAAAAGAACAGGGACAAGGTTTCTACTCCAATCTGTTTGTGGTTCCCAAAAATGAGGGAACCTTCAGACCAATTCTAGATCTCAAGATCCTAAAACAATTCCTAAGAGTTCCATCCTTCAAGATGGAGACCATTCGGACTATTTTACCAATGATCCAGGAGGGTCAATATATGACTACCGTGGATCTAAAGGATGCGTATCTACACATTCCTATCCACAAAGATCATCACCAGTTCCTCAGGTTTGCCTTTCTTGACAGGCATTACCAGTTTGTGGCTCTTCCCTTCGGGTTGGTCACGGCGCCAAGAATCTTCACAAAGGTGCTAGGGTCCCTTCTTGTGGTCCTAAGGCCGAGGGGCATAGCAGTGGCGCCTTATCTAGACGACATCTTAATTCAAGCGTCGACTTTCCAACTTGCCAAGTCTCACACGGACTTAGTGTTGGCCTTTCTAAGATCTCATGGGTGGAAGGTGAACGTGAAAAAGAGTTCTTATTCCTCTCACAAGAGTTCCATTCCTGGGAACTCTGATAGATTTGGTGGACATGAAAATATTTCTGACGGAGGTCAGGAAATCAGAGATCTTAACCACCTTCCGAGCTCTTCATTCCATTCCTCGGCCGTCAGTGGCTCAGTGTATGGAGGTAATCGGACTTATGGTAGCGGCAATGGACATAGTTCCGTTTGCTCGCTTGCATCTCAGACCACTGCAACTATGCATGCTCAAACAGTGGAATGGGGATTATGCAGATTTATCTCCTCAGATAAATCTGGATCAAGAGACCAGAGACTCTCTTCTTTGGTGGTTGTCACAGGATCACCTGTCCAGTGGAATGTGTTTCCGCAGGCCAGCGTGGGTTATTGTGACGACTGATGCCAGCCTGCTGGGGTGCAGTCTGGAATTCCCTGAAAGCACAGGGTTTGTGGACTCAGGAGGAGGCCCTCCTACCGATAAATATTCTGGAATTAAGAGCGATATTCAATGCTCTTCAGGCGTGGCCTCAGCTGGCTTCGGCCGGATTCATCAGGTTTCAGTCGGACAACATCACGACTGTAGCTTATATCAATCATCAGGGGGAACAAGGAGTTCCTTGGCGATGATAAAAGTTTCCAGGATAATCCGATGGGCAGAGACTCACTCTTGCCATCTATCAGCGATCTATATCCCAGGGGTGGAGAACTGGGAGGCAGATTTTCTAAGTCGTCAGACTTTTCATCCGGGGGAGTGGGAGCTCCATCCGGAGGTGTTTGCTCAACTGGTGAATTGGATCTGATGGCGTCTCGTCAGAACGCCAAACTTCCTCGTTACGGATCCAGGTCAAGGGATTCTCAGGCTGTATTGGTAGATGCTCTAGCAGTACCCTGGTCGTTCAACCTGGCTTATGTGTTTCCACCATTCCCTCTCCTTCCGCGTCTGATTGCCAGAATCAAACAGGAGAGAGCTTTGGTGATTTTGATAGCGCCTGCGTGGCCACACAGGACTTGGTATGCAGACCTCGTGGACTTATCTCTGCCACCATGGACTCTGCCACTGAGACGGGACCCTTTTGATTCAAGGTCCATTCAAGCATCCAAATCTAATTTATCTGCAACTGACTGCTTGGAGATTAAACGCTTGATCTTATCAAAGCGGGGTTTCTCTGAGTCGGTCATAGATACCTTGATTCAGGCTCGAAAGCCTGTCACCAGGAAGATCTATCATAAGATATGGCGTAAATATCTTTTTTGGTGAGAACCCAAAGGCTACTCATGGAGTAAGATCAGGATTCCTAGGATTTTGTCTTTTCTCCAAGAAGGATTGGAGAAAGGATTGTCCGCTAGTTCCTTAAAGGGACAGATATCTGCTTTGTCTAATCTGTTGCACAAGCGTCTGGCAGATGTCCCAGACATTCAGGCTTTTTGTCAGGCTTTAGTTAGAATTAAGCCTGTGTTTAAACCTGTTGCTCCGCCATGGAGTCTCAATTTAGTTCTTAAGGTTCTTCAGGGGGTTCCGTTTGAACCCATGCATTCCATAGATATTAAGCTTCTATCTTAGAAAGTTCTGTTTCTAGTTGCTATCTCTTCAGCTCGAAGAGTTTCTGAACTATATGCATTACAATGTGACTCGCCTTATCTTGTTTTCCATGCTGATAAGGTGGTTTTGCGTACAAAACCTGGGTTCCTCCCTAAGGTTGTTTCTAACAGGAATATCAATCAGGAAATTGTTGTTCCTTCTCTGTGTTCTAATCCTTCTTCTAAGAAGGACCGTCTGTTGCACAACTTGGACGTGGTTAAAGTTTTTTTTGCAGGCAACCAAAGATTTTCGCCAATCATCTTCTTTGTTTGTTGTCTATGCTGGGCAGCGTAGAGGTCAAAAGGCTACGGCTACCTCTCTTCCCTTTTGGCTGAAAAGCATCATCTGTTTGGCTTATGAGACTGTTGGACAGCAGCCTCTTGAAAGAATTACAGCTCACTCCACTAGAGCGGTGGCTTCCACTTGGGCTTTTAAAAATGATACTTCTGTTGAACAGATTTGTAAGGCTGCGACTTGGTCTTCGCTTCATACCTTTTCCAAATTTTACTTCAAATTTTTCTTCTTCGGAGGCTATTTTTGGGAGAAAAGTTCTTCAAGCAGTGGTGCCTTCCGTTTAGGTTCATCATCCGTGTCCTAAAGCTTTGGTATTGGTTTCCCACAAGTTAGGACGAATCTGTGGACTAGGTACATCTTGCAAAAGAGAACAGAATTTATGCTTACCTGATAAATTTCTTTCTTTTGCGATGTACAGAGTCCACGGCCCGCCCTGTCTATTCAAGACAGTATTTTTTTATGTAAACTTCAGTCACCTCTGCACCTTATAGTTTCTTCTTTTCTTCCTTGGCCTTCGGTCGAATGACTGGGGGGTGGAGTTAAGGGGGGACTTATTTAGACTGCTCTGCTGTGGTGCTCTCTTTGCTACTTCCTGTCAGGAAGGACAATATCCCACAAGTTAGAATGAATCCGTGGACATAAATTCTGTTTTTCAAGTGACAATTATTTAAAGGGAGATACAACACCAAATTTCTCTGTCTTGATTTAGATAGAGCATGGAATTTTAAACAACTTTCCAGTTTACTTTGATTATCTTATATTATGTGATTTGTCCACTTAGTGTCTTTTGCTGAAAGTCATACCTAGGTAGGCTTAGGAGCAGCAATGCATTACTGGGAGCAAGCTAAAGATTGGTGGCTGCACTTTTATGCCTGCTGTGATTGGCTCACTGGATATGTACACCTAGCTCCCCGTAATGTATTGCTGCTCCTTCAATAAAGGATACCAAGAGAATAAAACAAATATTATAAAAGAAATAACATGAAAAGCATTTTAGCTCTTTCTGAATTATGAAAGAAAAAAGTCTCTTTAAAAACACTTTAGTGTTTTTTTCCCTTTTTAGTCCAATGGTTTGTTTGGATGAATTTCCTTTTACTATATAGCTACAGATTTCAAAACATAACTGTGTTTAGCTACTATTTTTAATTTTGTATAAATAGACTTCCTGCCTTCTAAATATCTTTACTTTTTTTTTTCTCCCTCACAAAAAAAAACTCGTTTCCCAAAGGTCTTGGAATGGTAACTCCAGTGAATGACCTCCGTGGATCAGATTCTATTGCATATGAAAAGGGGGAAAAACTTCTGCGATGCAAATTAGCAGCATTTTATAGATTAGCGGACCTGTTTGGATGGTCGCAGCTGATTTACAATCACATTACAGTAAGTATCCAGTTGAAAACAGAATGCTCCATATATTTTTTTGTGTGGTATTAATAAATATACTTATACAATTGTACTTTGTAATACTGCCTTACTATTATACAGAAAATTACATATATGACTTATATGCCCACTTATTTTTTTTCTCCCACACAATTTCATAATTATTTTGTGGAAACAAACTTTAAATTATCAAAGCCGATCAGAAGGAGAAATAAAAGCACATCAAAACAAAGTATTATTTTATACATTATTTTAGCACAAGGGTATCAAACTTAAAGGGACTGTATACTTCAAATTTCATATAACTACTGTACATGTAATAGATACTTCTATAAAGAACAATATGCATAGATATAAAATCCAGTATAAAACCTTTTAAAATCTTACTTTGAAGCTCCCAGTTTAGCACTGTTGAAAAGGTTAAGCTGAGACACCCACTAAAATGGTCTGGAAAGCAAAAAGCGCAAACACTCCCCCCTCCCCTGTATATAAAAAGACCCTTTATACAAACAGGAGCAAGCTGGAGTAGGTAGACAATAGTCTACTTCTGAACTTTGAGGCTTGGTTAGGAGTCTGAAAAACTGCACAAAGTTATTTAAAAATAAGCAAAACTATACATTTCTCTTGTTAGGTGTATCCAGTCCACGGATCATCCATTACTTGTGGGATATTCTCCTTCCCAACAGGAAGTTGCAAGAGGATCACCCACAGCAGAGCTGCTATATAGCTCCTCCCCTAACTGCCATATCCAGTCATTCTCTTGCAAGCTCTCAACATAGCTGGAGGTAAGAGGAAAGTGGTAAAATATAGTTAGTTTTTGCTTCAATCAAAAGTTTGTTTTTAAATGGTACCGGAGTGTACTATTTTATCTCAGGCAGCATTTAGAAGAAGAATCTGCCTGCGTTTTTCTATGATTTTAGCAGAAGTAACTAAGATCCACTGCTATTCTCACATATGTCTGAGGAGTGAGGTAACTTCAGAGGGAGAATGGCGTGCAGGGTATCCTGCAATAAGATATGTGCAGTTAAGTTTTTCTAGGGATGGAATTTGCTAGAAAATGCTGCTGATACCGGATTAATGTAAGTTAAAGCCTAAATACAGTGATTTAATAGCGACTAGTATCAGGCTTGCTATCAGAGGTATATACTCTGATTAATGTGCAATATAAAATGTTTGCTGGCATTAATCGTTTTTATATATGCTTTGGTGATAGAACTTATTGGGGCCTAGTTTTTTTCCACATGGCTGGCTTTATTTTTGCCTAGAAACAGTTTCCTGAGGCTTTCCACTGTTATAGTATAAAAGTTACAGTTGGTGCAGTTAAAATTACAAACTGTGACATTCAGCTTCCCTCAGCAGTCCCCTGCATGCTATAGGACATCTCTGAAGGGCTCAAAAGGCTTCAAAAGTAGGAGCTGTGGCAGTTGTTATGACTGTTTAAAAAACATATTTTTTGTTTTGTTAATCTGTTTTTTGTATTAAGGGGTTAATCATCCATTTGCAAGTGGGTGCAATGCTCTGCTAACTTGTTACATACACTGTAAAAATTTAATTAGTTTAACTGCCTTTTTTCACTGTTATTTCAAATTTTGGCAAAATTTGTTTCTCTTAAAGGCACAGTAACGTTTTTTTTTATATTGCTTGTTAACTTGATTTAAAGTGTTTTCCAAGCTTGCTAGTCTCATTGCTAGTCTGTATAAACATGTCTGACATAGAGGAAACTCCTTGTTCATTATGTTTGAAAGCCGTGGTGGAACCCCATAGGAGAATGTGTACTAAATGTATTGATTTCACTTTAAACAATAAAGATCAGCTGTTATCTTTAAAAGAATTATCACCAGAGGATTCTGACGAGGGGGAAGTTATGCCGACTAACTCTCCCCACGTGTCGGACCCTTTGACTCCCGCTCAAGGGACTCACGCTAAAATGGCGCCAAGTACATCAAAGACGCCCATAGCGATTACTTTGCAGGACATGGCGGCAATCATGGATAATACCCTGTCAGCGGTATTAGCCAGACTGCCTGAATTCAGAGGAAAGCGCAGATGTTTTAAGGCCCATGTCTGATACTGCGTCACAATATGCAGAAGCTGAGGAAGAGCTTCAGTCTGTGGGTGACGTCTCTGACTCGGGGAAACCTGATTCAGATATGTCTACTTTTAAATTTAAGCTTGAGAACCTCCGGGTGTTGCTTGGAGAGGTTTTAGCTGCTCTCAATGACTGTGACACAATTGCAGTGCCAGAGAAATTGTGTAGACTGGATAAATACTACGCGGTGCCGGTGTGTACTGACGTTTTTCCAATACCTAAAAGGTTTACAGAAATTATTACTAAGGAGTGGGACAGACCCGGTGTGCCGTTTTCCCCCCCCTCCTATTTTTAGAAAAATGTTTCCAATAGACGCCACCACACGGGACTTATGGCAGACCGTGGTGGAGGGAGCAGTTTCTACTTTAGCAAAGCGTACCACTATCCCTGTCGAGGACAGTTGTGCTTTTTCAGATCCAATGGATAAAAAATTAGAAGGTTACCTTAAGAAAATGTTTATTCAACAAGGTTTTATCCTGCAGCCCCTTGCATGCATTGCTCCTGTCACTGCTGCTGCGGCGTTCTGGTTTGAGTCTCTGGAAGAGGTCTTTCAGACAGCTACTCCATTGACTGAAATACTTGACAAGCTTAGAACACTTAAGCTAGCTAATTCTTTTGTTTCTGATGCCATTGTTCATTTGACTAAACTAACGGCTAAGAATTCTGGATTCGCCATCCAGGCGCGTAAGGCGCTATGGCTTAAATCTTGGTCAGCTGACGTGACTTCAAAGTCTAAATTACTTAACATTCCCTTCAAGGGGCAGACCCTTTTCGGGCCTGGTTTGAAGGAAATTATTGCTGACATTACTGGAGGTAAGGGTCATACCCTTCCTCAGGACAGGGCCAAATCAAGGGCCAAACAGTCTAATTTTCATGCCTTTCGAAACTTCAAGGCAGGTGCAGCATCAACTTCCTCTGCTACAAAACAAGAGGGAACTTTTGCGCAATCCAAGCCGGCCTGGAAATCTAACCAGGCCTGGAGCAAAGGCAAGCAGGCCAGAAAGCCTGCTGCTGCCTCTAAGACAGCATGAAGGAACGGCCCCCTATCCGACAATGGATCTAGTAGGGGGCAGACTTTCTCTCCGCCCAGGCATGGGCAAGAGATGTTCAGGATCCCTGGGCGTTGGAGATCATATCTCAGGGATATCTTCTGGACTTCAAAGCTTCCCCCCCACAAGGGAGATTTCACCTTTCGAGATTATCTGTAAACCAGATAAAGAAAGAGGCATTCTTACGCTGTGTGCAAGACCTCCTAATAATGGGAGTGATCCATCCAGTTCCACAGATGGAACAAGGACAGGGATTTTATTCAAATCTGTTTGTGGTTCCCAAAAAAGAGGGAACCTTCAGACCAATTTTGGATCTAAAGATCTTAAACAAATTCCTCAGAGGTCCATCGTTCAAAATGGAAACTATTCGGACAATCCTACCTATGATCCAGGAGGGTCAGTACATGACCACAGTGGATTTGAAGGATGCTTACCTTCACATACCGATTCACAAAGATCATCATCGGTTCCTAAGGTTTGCCTTTCTAGACAGGCATTACCAGTTTGTGGCTCTTCCCTTCGGGTTAGCTACAGCCCCAAGAATTTTTACAAAGGTTCTGGGATCTCTTCTGGCGGTACTAAGACCACGGGGCATAGCAGTGGCCCCTTATCTAGACGACATCCTGATACAGGCGTCAAACTTCCAAATTGCCAAATCTCATACGGACATAGTGTTGGCATTTCTGAGGTCGCATTGGGTGGAAAGTGAACGAGGGAAAGAGTTCTCTATCACCCCTCACAAGGATTTCCTTCCTAGGAACTCTGATAGATTCTGTAGAAATGAAAATTTACCTGACGGATTCCAGGTTATCAAAGCTTCTAAATTCCTGCCGTGTTCTTCACTACATTCCGTGACCTTCGGTGGCTGAGTGCATGGAAGTGATCGGCTGCAATTATGCATGCTCAGTCAGTGGAATGGGGATTACACAGATTTGTCCCCTCTGCTAAATCTGGATCAAGAGACCAGAGATTCTCTTCTCTGGTGGCTATCTCGGGTCCATCTGTCCAAGGGTATGACCTTTCTCAGGCCAGATTGGACAATTGTAACAACAGATGCCAGCCTTCTAGGTTGGGGTGCAGTCTGGAATTCCCTGAAGGCTCAGGGATCGTGGACTCAGGAGAAGAAACTCCTCCCAATAAATATTCTGGAGTTAAGAGCAATATTCAATGCTCTTCTAGCTTGGCCTCAGTTAGCAACCCTGAGGTTCATCAGATTTCAGTCGGACAACATCACGACTGTCAACCATCAAGGGGGGACCAGGAGCTCCCTAGCAATGTTAGAAGTCTCCAAGATAATTTGCTGGGCAGAGACTCACTCTTGCTATCTATCGGCGATCCATATCCCAGGTGTAGAGAACTGGGAGGTGGATTTTCTAAGTCGTCAGACTTTTCATCCGGGGGAGTGGGAACTCCATCCGGAGGTGTTTGCTCAATTGGTTCATCGTTGGGGCAAACCAGAATTGGAACTCATGGCGTCTCGCCAGAACGCCAAGCTTCCTTGTTACGGATCCAGGTCCAGGGACCCAGAAGCGACGCTGATAGATGCTCTAGCAGCACCGTGGTTCTTCAACCTGGTCTTATGTGTTTACACCATTTCCTCTGCTCCCTCGACTGATTGCCAAAATCAAACAGGAGAGAGCATCGGTGATCTTGATCGCGCCTGCGTGGCCACGCAGGACCTGGTATGCAGACCTGGTGGACATGTCATCCTTTCCACCTTGGCCTCTGCCTCTGAGACAAGACCTTCTACTACACGGTCCTTTCAATCATCCAAATCTAATTTCTCTGAGACTGACTGCCTGGAGATTGAACGCTTGATTTTATCAAGGCGTGGCTTCTCCGAGTCAGTCATTGATACCTTAATACAGGCACGAAAGCCTGTAACCAGGAAAATCTACCATAAGATATGGCGCAAATATCTTCATTGGTGTGAATCCAAGAATTACTCATGGAGTAAGGTTAGGATTCCTAGGATATTGTCCTTTCTCCAAGAGGGTTTGGATAAAGGATTATCAGCTAGTTCTTTAAAGGGACAGATTTATGCTCTGTCTATCCTTTTGCACAAGCTTCTGGCAGAGGTTCCAGACGTCCAGGCATTTTGTCAGGCTTTGGTTAGAATTAAGCCTGTGTTTAAACCTGTTGCTCCTCCATGGAGCTTAAACTTGGTTCTTAAGGTTCTTCAAGGAGTTCCGTTTGAACCCCTTCATTCCATTGATATCAAACTTTTATCTTGGAAAGTTCTGTTTTTGATGGCTATTTCCTCGGCTCGTAGAGTCTCTGAGTTATCAGCTTTACAATGTGATTCTCCTTATCTGATTTTCCATACAGATAAAGTAGTTCTGCGTACAAAACCTGGGTTTTTACCTAAGGTAGTTTCCAACAAGAATATCAATCAAGAGATTGTTGTTCCATCATTGTCCTAATCCTCCTTCAAAGAAGGAACGTCTTTTATATAATTTGGACGTAGTCTGTGCTTTAAAGTTTTACTTACAAGCGACTAAAGATTTTTGTCAAACATCTTCCCTGTTTGTTGTTTACTCTGGACAGAGGAGAGGTCAAAAGGCTTTGGCTACCTCTCTTTCTTTTTGGCTTCGGAGCGTAATACGCTTAGCCTATGAGACTGCTGGACAGCAGCCCCCTGAAAGGATTACAGCTCATTCTACTAGAGCTGTGGCTTCCACCTGGGCCTTTAAAAATGAGGCTTCTGTTGAACAGATTTGCAAAGCGGCGACTTGGTCTTCGCTTCATACCTTTTCAAAATACAAATTTGAAACTTTTGCTTCTTCGGAGGCTATTTTTGGGAGAAAGGTTGTACAGGCAGTGGTCCCTTCCGTTTAAGTTCCTGCCTTGTCCCTCCCTTCATCCGTGTACTTTAGCTTTGGTATTGGTATCCCACAAGTAATGGATGATCCGTGGACTGGATACACCTAACAAGAGAAAACATAATTTATGCTTACCTGATAAATTTATTTCTCTTGTGGTGTATCCAGTCCACGGCCCGCCCTGTCCTTTTAAGGCAGGTCTAAATTTTAAACTACAGTCACCACTGCACCCTATGGTTTCTCCTTTCCCGGCTAGTTTCGGTCGAATGACTGGATATGGCAGCTAGGGGAGGAGCTATATAGCAGCTCTTCTGTGGGTGATCCTCTTGCAACTTCCTGTTGGGAAGGAGAATATCCCACAAGTAATGGATGATCCGTGGACTGGATACACCACAAGAGAAATACATTTATCAGGTAAGCATAAATTATGTTTTTTACAAAACATTTCTGCAACGAAAATTCGAGTGTAAAATGTTGGCCACTGGCAAAGTGTTCTTCTCCTGTGGGGGCCGCTTAAACAGAGTGAGTGCTCTGGAACTGGATATACTAGGAACTGGAAGTGACATTTACCCAAGTAGTAGCACAAGGTGGAATTTTGTTTCCTACAATAGACATACATAGTCATTTATTTCTTGTGAACGCCATGTAAAGTGATCATACTAGAACTGTATAACCGCTTAAAAACTTTTTATCTTAGCAGTGCATGATGGGAGTCTACATTGTACAATGCATGCTTGTCTTGTGCTTGTGTAGAACATAAACTAGTTACACTTCTTAGAACCATTTAAAACATTAACGGACCCCAATTAATGATTTACCTAATAAACAAGGGGAGGCCATATGAAACTATCTTGAGGGCCACATATTGCACCGGGCCGGTACTTTGAGACCTCTGTTTTGCAGATAGATTACTCAATTATATATTATTTTCTGTCCTATATCTTGCTAGGTCATATACATTTTTATGGTACAGAATACAGTAGGCAAGAACACAACTGTCTGTTAGTTGTGATCTTGACATAATGAGACAAAATAAATACTCTTAATGGAACATTAAACACACACACATGAGTAATTTAAATAGTGTTTTGAAGAAAACGTTTGTAATTTACATGAATTAGCAATTTTGCTGCTAAAAATGATAAACCTTGCAGAGATTTCACTGCATATGAATACATATGTCATGCACATTAGAGAGCTAGGGTTTTTCCATCACTCCCTGCTGAAGCTGTCTATGTAATGTAGAAACATTAGAAAAGTTTCCGCTATACATAAACAGCACTCAGCCGTTTCTCCCTCTTTGTTTCACTGTGCAGGGATCTCACTCCCCCTCTTTCCTCACTGTTACTACAGCATTCTGAAGCTGACTGCGTGGAGATTGAACGCTTAGTCTTAGCCAGGAGAGGGTTTTCTGAGAGTGTGATTGATACTCTCATTCAAGCCAGGAAACCGGTCACCCGACACATCTATCATAAGGTGTGGAGGACCTACTTACTCTGGTATGAGACTCTTGGATTTCCCTGGCACAAGGTCAGGGTATCCAGGATACTTTCCTTCCTCCAGAATTGATTGGAGTAGGGACTTGACGCCAGTTCCTTAAAGGGACAGATTTACGCTGAGCTTCCTGATAAACAGTCCTTTGTTCAGGCTCTATCCAGGATCAGGCCTGTCTTCAGATATTCTGTTCATCCTTGGAGTTTGAATCTGGTTCTTAGGGTTTTGCAGAGGGCTCAGTTTGAGCCTATGCATTCTCTTGACATTAATTTTCTGTCTTGGAAGGTTCTCTTTCTATTGGCTATTGCTTCGGCACGCAGAGTCTCTGAGTTGACGGCCTGGCAATGTGAGCCTCCTTACCTGGTTTTTCATGCCAATAAGGCTGTCCTTCGCACTGGATTGGGTTTTCTCCCTAAGGTTGTGTCTGATCGCAACATTAGGAGATTGTAGTTCCTTCCTTGTGTCCTAACCCTTCGTCTTCAAATGAACGGTTACTTCATAACTTGGATGTGGTTCAAGCTTTGAAATTTTATCTTCAGGCTACGAAGGATTTCAGACAGACTTCAGCATTTTTTGTTGTCTATTCGGGGAAGCGCAAAGGGCAGAAGGCTTCTTCCACTTCCCTATCTTTTTTGCTGAGGAGCATGATTCGCTTGGCTTATGAGACAGCGGGACATAAGCCTCCTCAGAGGATTATGGCTCACTCAACTAGAGCTGTGGCTTCTTCTTGGGCCTTCAAGAATGAGGCCTCTATGGAGCAGATTTGTAAGGCGGCTACCTGGTCCTCCTTACATACTTTTTCAAAATTTTACAAATTTGATGTTTTTGCTTCGGCTGTAGCAGCTTTTGGGAGAAAGGGTTTTGCAGCCGGTGGTGCCCTCAGAATAGGTTCCGCCTCCTTTTTTACCCTCAGTTTTCATTCAGTGTCCTCTAGAGCTTCGGGTATTTGTTTCCCTCAAGTAATGAATGAAGCCGTGGACTCTCCTCGTATTAAGATGGAAAACATAAATTATGCTTACCTGATAATTTAATTTCCATCTGTACGAGGAGAGTCCACGGCTCCCACCCAGGTCTCCGTTGTGCGGACCTAAATTTCTTTTGTTTTTCTTCTAGAACCATTTATATCCTGATATTTCTCCTACTGATCCTTGTTCCCTCGGCAGAATGACTGGGGGATGAGGGGAGTGGGGGAGGTATTTAAGCCTTTGGCTGGGGTGTCTATTTCCACTCCCCCTGTACCATGTGACAGCCATCAGCCAATCATAAATGCATACACGTTTATTCTGCACATGCTCAGTAGGAGCTGGTGACTCAAAAAGTTTAAATATAAAAAGACTCTGCACATTTTGTTAATGGAAGAAAATTGGAAAGTTGTTTAAAATTGCATGCTCTATCTGAATAATGAAAGTTTAAATTTGACTTGTGTGTCCCTTTAAGCATTTGGGAACTTGTGGGGTATAATCCCCCACTGTGCCTCTGTTGCTGCCTTATCTTGAAAGCCAGAGTAAGTTTATTCAGTCTTTCCTTTTTTTTCCACAGGTCCATGTGAGGGAAGGTCCCCTCTCAAACCAGGTGAGCTGGCCTTCTGTTGGACAGAGGCATATTCAGGTAAGTGCCAAGTTTATTTTTCTCCACTTCAGCAGTTAAATCTACAGGGGACGTTATTTTAACAGTTAATCCTAATAAGGGGAGATTATGCAGGTACCGGGGACGTGAGAAACTCTTATTTATTAGTTATTAATTCTTTATGGGCTCAGCATTTGTCCTTTTATCTGGTTAGCACACAGTCAAGGACTGGATGGGTTATTATTTATTAGTTTTGAAGGGCTCAGCATTTGTCTTTTTATCCGGTTAACACACGGATAAGGACTGGGTATGTTAGTGCAGTGTTTGTTGCGAACTTTAGTTTTTTCCCTCTGTTGAGCACTTCTATGATTTTAATGGCCGCCGGGAACGCCAATGACTAAGGAGGCGGGTTCTTTCAGAGGCGGCAAGGCTTGTTTGCGTGTCTTCCGGACTCTTCCTGTGAGTTTCGGAATAGAGTAGTTTGTTGGTTGCGGCTGTGCTAGGAATTGCGCAAGTGAATCTACGATCGCATAGCCGTTTGATGGGCAGTTCCGGATTAAACACCGGATCGTTTGTTTTACAGTTTGTCTGCGTCTAGCAGGGAGAGTAGGCACCTCAGCATAATTGCTGAGGTGTAGAGGCTATCTGGGTGTTTATCAGGACGCTGCTCCGTAGTTAAGTTGTATTTTTTCTCAAATATAATAATTTAAAGAGACAGTATCGTTTCTGTGCAGTGTTATTTCCTAGGGGAAATTAAATGCAGTTTTTATTTATTAATTATTTATTCCTTTCAATATGCACATGTAGCTTGTGTTTCAACTCCAGGTGGAACCACCAATCCCTTTTTTGTTCATGTATTGTAGAACATTGTGTTATTAGGGATAAGCTTTTTGAGCCTGAGCCATCATTTACTAGGGTGGATGCTGTTTAGGGGTCTCCTGTACTAGATATGTTGCAGTTTCTCCTCAAGCGTCCCAACCTTTTCCGTCCACACATGCAGTGCCCTGCGTTTCCTCTCATGCTTCGTCTGGAGTTACCTTGTAAGATATTGCTGCCCAGGTATTCTCTGCGGTATCTGGGGCGCTGTCGGTTTTTCCAATGCTGCAGGGAAAGCGCAAGAGGATATTTAAAGAATCAGTGAGCAAGGTTTCTGATCCTGTTGTGGCTATTCAAGGTGCTTCCTCTCAGAAGTCTGAGGAGGAAGACACTTTGATAGCGTCTGAGGGTGGAATCTCAGATTTAGACAGTGTAATTCCTTTTTCTGATGCTAAAGTTGTATCCTTCAGCTTTTTGCTAGAGCTGGTAAAAAGAAAGACAGCGCCTCGTAAAATAAAGTGTTTTTAACTTTATTTACCACAGCATTACTTGCTTTTTATTCTGCCTGCCAAAGTTATATCAGCCACTATCAGACAACACATATCTTCCGATTATCTGGGAAGTTTGTCCTGTACTCAGTGTATGCTATACGCATAGACTAACCGTTTGCAGTTTGTATATACAGCGGGAGATCACAGGATCTTGCTCTGATTCATAGAGGAGAGTCCACAGCGGTCCACCCAGGAAATCTGAATCTATTTGGCTCCAGCGTACTGACTGCTGATTTAAATGTCAGTCAACAAAGGTGCCAACATCCTTGTGAGTATACTACCACTTGTTTATTTTCTCACTGTGATCCATTACTGTTGGAACCCACTTGCACTATGAGGTGCTGTCTTTCTTTTTACCATTTCTAGAGACTGTGTTTTCGATCAGACATACCAAAGACCAGCTGCCTGCAATATTGGAAATCCTGTTTACTATATTGGAAATCCTCCTGACTACAAAACATCTTTATCACGATAAGTTTGAAAGAAACATTGTTTCAGAGACATTAACACTTGTCGGCATCACTTTTTAGCACCTTATTTTATGGGACTTATATCACGATAAATCGTTTGATCACTAGTATATATATATCTAATATATATTTTTCTTTCGGTTTTTGGTTCCCTCATATATTTTTTATGAATTGATTTTTATTAACCAATACTGTATTGTGCATTTATTACATTGGTAGTATATACATATATACATTTTTTAGCTAATCTGCACCTATTTAATTGGTAACACTTTTTAGCGGATTTGATTCACATCAAAATTTCACAACTTACACGAGTATTTTATTTATATTTACACATTCCTATTATTATCATCATTTTATTATTTATGTTTAAACCACTACTATCACAAACACATTAGGCGCATGCTATTACCTATTTTGTCAATTGGTATTTTTTACTAGAGCACCTCCGTCTGTTACTTAAAGGGACAGTATACACTCATTTTCATATAACTGCATGTAATGGACACTACTATAAGGAATAAGATGCACAAATACGGATATCAAAATCAAGTATAAAACTATTTAAACACTTACTTAGAAGCTCTGATTAGCTCTGTTGAAAAGGTAGCTGGAAAGCCCACTGCAAGTGGCAAATAAGACACTCCCCCTCCCCCATCTTTTGCATATGAAAAGACCATTTACACAAACAGGAGCAAGCTTGAGTAGGTAGCCGACGGTATTGTCATAAAACTTTGGGGCTTGGTTAGGAGTCTGAAAATCAGAGCAATGTTATTTAAAAATAAGCAAAACTATACATTTTTAAAAAAACAACTTTATGGGCTATATAAATAGATCCTCTACAAAACATTTATGCAAAGAAAAAATAAGTGTATAATGTTCCTTTAAGGAGGTTTTGGCTGCTTTGGAGGACTCACATACGTCTGTTGTAGTCAATACTATGATGTCTAGTAGTCTGAACAAGTACTGAGTTGTTTCATCCGCTGTGGAGGTATTTCCTGTACCAGACCGTGCTATAGTAATTTTTGCATGGGATTAGGAGTGTCTTGGTATTTATTTTTCTCCATCCCCAATTTCCATAGAGGATAGCTGCTCCTTTAAGGATCCTATGGATAAGAAGTTGGAGGTATGTTCACCAGGGTCTGCTATGGCAGTATATGGTGCGTATTGCTACTGTCACCAGCGAGGCAGCCTACTGGTTTGGTTCGTTGTCTGATTCTATTCAGACAGGTACTCCTCTTGAGGAAATCCAGGATAGGATTAAGGCTCTTAAGTTGGTCATTTTCTTTATCACGGATTCTTCCTTACAGGTCATCAAGTTGGGAGCAAAGATTTCTGGCTTTGCTGTACTGGCTTGCGGATGTTTTATTTAAGTCCAAACTTTTGGCGATTCCCTACAAGGGTTAGACCTTATTTGGGCTGGCTTGGCCGAAATTATTTCTGATTTTTCAGGAGTAAGTGGAATAGTCAGAAAGGATGTCGGAGTAATTGTCATTCTTTTTGAGACTTTAAAGGTAAGCCCCCACCCCTCTTCCAAGCAGGAACCAAGCCTTTCTGGAAGTTCAAACTTAGAAGCCCGCAAATGATTCAAAGTCAGCATGAAGTGCCTGCCCCCGTTCTGGGAGCGGATCCATTAGGGGGCAGACTTTCTTTATTTGCTCAGGCCTGGGTTCGGGATGTTCCGGACCCTGGGTGGTGGACATTGTATCCCAGGGGTACAAACTAGAGTTCAAGACTTTTCCTCTCAGGGACAGGTTCCTCTTCTCGAGATTATCTGTAGACCAGATAAATAGAGAGGCGTTCTTCCATGGTGTCTGCGGTTTTTCCGCCCTGGGAGTGATTGTTCCAGTTCCATTTTGGAACATGGATTCTACTCCAATATGTTCGTGGTTCCCAAAAAGGAGGGAACTTTCAGACCTAGTTTAGACCTAAGATGTCTAAACAAGTTTCTCAGAGTACCGTCCTTAAAGATGGAAGCTATTTGTTCCATTCTTCCCTTGGCTCAAGAGGGTTAGTTCTTTTCAACCATAGACCTATAGGATGCGTACCTTCATGTTCCCATCCACAGGGATCATCTCAAGTTTCTGAGATTCGTTTTTCTAGACAAGCACTTTCAGTTTGTGGCTTTTCAATTCGGCCTTGTCACATCTCCCAGACTTTTCTCAAGGGTCCTGGGGGCTCTGACGGGGCATTACATTGGCGCCATATCTGGACAACATTCTAGTTCAGGCACAGTCTTTGCAACAAGCAATCTCTCATACGGAGATCTTGTTGTCTTTCCTTCAGTCCCACGGATGGAAGGTGAATCTGGGAAACATTTCCTTGGTTCCAGTTACAAGAGTAGTGTTCTTGGGGAGCATATTAGATTCCCTATTATTAAAGATATTTCTGACAGAGGTCAGAAAAACAAGGATCTTCGACTCTTGCCTTGTCCTTCAGTCCTCTCCTCGGCCGTCAGTGGCTCAATGTATAGAGGTATTTGGTCTGATGGTAGCTGCCATAGACATCATTCCGTTCTTTTGGTTCCATCTCTGACCTCTGCAGTTATGCATGATCAGGTGATGGAACGGAGACTATGTGGATCTGTCTCCATGAATAGATCTGGATCAGGCGACAAGAGAATCTCTTCCGTGGTGGTTGTTTCAGGAACACTTCTCCCAGGGAACCTGCTTCTACAGATCTACCTGGGTGATTGTGGCCACAGATGCCAGTCTGCTGGGATGGGGAGCAGTCTGGGGCTCATTAAAGGCTCATGGTCTTTGGACTCTGGAGGAGTCAGTCCTCCCCATAAACATCTTGGAGCTGAGAGCGATCTGCAATGCTCTACTGGCCTGGTCTCGGCTTTAGCCCGGTTTATCAGGTTTCGGTCAAACAACTTATCTTCGTGGCTTTCATCATCCACCAGGAAAGAACTTGGGGTTCCTTGACAGTGTCAGAGGTAACCAAGATTATTCAGTGGGCGCAGACCCACAATTGCTTTCTATCTGTGATCCATATTCCAGGAGTGGACAATTGGGAAGTGGATTTTTTGAGCAGACAGACTTCTCATTCCGGGGAGTGGGAACTCTGTCCAGAGGTGTTTTACAGTTTGATCCTCAAATGGGGGCAGCCGGAGCTAGATGATATGGCATTTCGGCAGAATGCCAAGCTCCTGAGGTACGGTTCGAGGTCAAGGGATCCATAGGCCATCCTGATAGATGCGCTGGCAGTGCCGTGGAAACTCCCTCTGAGGAGAGGCTTTCTGTTTCAGGGTCTTTACCTTCATCCAAATCTCTTCTCTGAAGCTGACTGCTTGGAGATTAAACACTTAATTTTATCTAAGCGAGGGTTCTCGGAGTCTGACGTTGAGACTGATTCAGGCTTGTAAGCCTGTGACTAGAAAGATTTACCATAAAATTTGGTGTAAATATCTGTACTGGTATGAGTCCAAAGGTTTCTTGTAGAGTCAGGTTCTAGGATTTTGTCCTTTCTCCAGGCAGGTCTGAAGAAGGGTTTGTCAGTGAGTACTTTGAAGGAGGCAAATGTCTGCCTTGTCTATTTTGTTGCATAAGCGTCTGGTGCATGTGCCGGATGTGCAATCTTTTTGTCAGGCCTTAGTCAGAATCAGGCCTGTGTTTCAACCAGTTACTCCTCCCTGGAGTCTTTTCCCTGTTTCTTAAAGTTTTTCTGCAGGCTCCGTTTGAGCCTATGCATTCCTTCGATATTGAGATGTTATCTTTGAAGGTTTTTGTTTCTTGTTGCCATTTCTTCTGCTCGTAAGAGTCTCGGAACTCTCGGCGTTGCTGTGTGATTCCCCTTATCTTATCCTTCATCATAAGGTGGTTCTATGATCTAGTTAGTTTTCCTTCCTAAAGTGTTTTCAGATAGAATTTTTAATCAGGAATTCGTTGTTCCTTCTTTGTGTCCTAATCCTTCTCATAAGGAGCGTTTGTTGCACAACCTAGATGTGGTGCGTGCGTTGAACTTCTATTTGCAGACGACTAAGGATTTTCGCCAGTACTTTGTTTTGTCAGAAAGCTACGGCTATTTCTCCAACATAGGTGTGTCCGGTCCACGGCGTCATCCTTACTTGTGGGATATTCTCTTCCCCAACAGGAAATGGCAAAGAGCCCAGCAAAGCTGGTCACATGATCCCTCCTAGGCTCCGCCTACCCCAGTCATTCTCTTTGCCGTTGCACAGGCAACATCTCCACGGAGATGGCTAAGAGTTTTTTGGTGTTTAAATGTAGTTTTTATCCTTCAATCAAGTGTTTGTTATTTTAAAATAGTGCTGGTATGTACTATTTACTCTGAAACAGAAAAGAGATGAAGATTTCTGTTTGTAAGAGGAAGATGATTTTAGCAAACGTTACTAAAATCGATTGCTGTTTCCACACAGGACTGTTGAGATGAAGTAACTTCAGTTGGGGGAAACAGTTTGCAGACTTTTCTGCTTGAGGTATGACTGGCCACATTTCTAACAAGACTTTGTAATGCTGGAAGGCTGTCATTTTCCCTATGGGGACCGGTAAGCCATTTTCTTAGTTTAAGTAACAGAATAAAGGGCTTCATAAGGGCTTATAAAACTGGTAGACATTTTTCTGGGCTAAAACGATTACTTTACTAAACATATTTGGCAGATTATAACTCTTATAGTTATTATAATCTTGGGGATTGTTTTTAAAAAAACGGCAGGCACTGTATTGGACACCTTTTTCAGATGGGGGCCTTTTCTTGTCATAGGCAGAGCCTCATTTTCGCGCCACTAATGCGCAGTTGTTTTTGGAGAGCAAGGCATGCAGATGCATGTGTGAGGAGCTAAGAACCACTGAAAAAGCTTATAGAAGGCGTCATTTGGTATCGTATTCCCCTCTGGGCTTGGTTGGGTCTCAGCAAAGCAGATACCTGGGACTGTATAGGGGTTAAATGTAAAAACTGCTCCGGTTCAGTTATTTTAAGGGTTAAAGCTTTCAAATTTGGTGTGCAATACTTTTAAGGCTTTATGACACTGTGGTGAAAATTTGGTGAATTTTGAACAATTCCTTCATACTTTTTCACATATTCAGTAATAAAGTGTGTTCAGTTTAAAATTTAAAGTGACAGTAACGGTTTTATTTTAAAACGTTTTTTGTGCTTTGTTGACAAGTTTAAGCCTGTTTAACATGTCTGAACCATCAGATAAGCGATGTTCTATATGTATGAAAGCCAAGGTTTCTCCCCATTTAAATATATGTGATGATTGTGACATAGTGTCCAAAAAAAGTAGGGACAATGATGCCACAGATAATAATATTGCCCAAGATGATTCCTCAAATGAGGGGAGTAAGCATGGTACTGCATCATCCCCTTCTGTGTCTACACCAGTTTTGCCCACACAAGAGGCCCCTAGTACATCTAGTGCGCCCATACTTATTACCATGCAACAATTAACGGCTGTAATGGATAATTCTATTGCTAACATTTTATCCAAAATGCCTACTTATCAGAGAAAGCGCGATTGCTCTGTTTTAAACACTGAAGAGCAAGAGGACGCTGATGATAACTGTTCTGACATACCCTCACACCAATCTGAAGGGGCCAGGAGGGAGGTTTTGTCTGAGGGAGAAATTTCAGATTCAGGAAAAATTTCTCAGCAAGCTGAACCTGATGTTGTAACATTTAAATTTAAACTAGAACATCTCCGCGCACTGCTTAAGGAGGTATTATCTACTCTGGATGATTGTGACAATTTGGTCATTCCAGAGAAATTATGTAAGATGGACAAGTTCCTAGAGGTTCCGGTGCCCCCCGATGCTTTTCCTATACCCAAGCGGGTGGCGGACATAGTAAATAAGGAGTGGGAAAGGCCCGGCATACCTTTTGTTCCTCCCCCTATATTTAAGAAATTATTTCCTATAGTCGACCCCAGAAAGGACTTATGGCAGACGGTCCCCAAGGTCGAGGGGGCGGTTTCAACTCTAAACAAACGCACTACTATTCCTATAGAAGATAGTTGTGCTTTCAAAGATCCTATGGATAAAAAATTAGAGGGTTTGCTTAAAAAGATGTTTGTTCAGCAAGGTTACCTTCTACAACCAATTTCATGCATTGTTCCTGTCACTACGGCAGCGTGTTTCTGGTTCGAAGAACTAGAAAAGTCGCTCAATAAAGAATCTTCGTATGAGGAGGTTATGGACAGAGTTCAAGCACTTAAATTGGCTAACTCTTTTATTTTAGATGCCGCTTTGCAATTAGCTAGATTAGCGGCGAAAAATTCAGGGTTTGCTATCGTGGCGCGCAGAGCGCTTTGGCTAAAGTCTTGGTCAGCGGATGTGTCTTCCAAGACAAAATTGCTTAACATCCCTTTCAAGGGTAAAACACTGTTTGGTCCTGATTTAGAAGAGATTATTTCAGACATCACTGGGGGAAAGGGCCACGCCCTTCCTCAGGATAGGTCCTTTAAGGCTAAAAATAAGCCTAATTTTCGTCCCTTTCGCAGAAACGGACCAGCCTCTAATTCTACATCCTCTAAGCAAGAGGGTAATACTTCTCAACCCAAACCAGCCTGGAGACCGATGCAAGGCTGGAACAAGGGTAAGCAGGCCAAGAAGCCTGCCACAGCTACCAAAACAGCATGAAGGGATGGCCCCCGATCCGGGACCGGATCTGGTGGGGGGCAGACTTTTTCTCTTTGCTCAGGTTTGGGCAAGAGATGTTCAGGATCCTTGGGCACTAGAAATAGTTTCTCAAGGTTATCTCCTGGAATTCAAGGAACTACCCCCAAGGGGAAGGTTCCACAGGTCTCAATTATCTTCAAACCAAATAAAAAGACAGGCATTCTTACATTGTGTAGAAGACCTGTTAAAGATGGGAGTAATTCATCCAGTTCCAATAGGAGAACAAGGGATGGGGTTTTACTCCAACCTGTTCATAGTTCCCAAAAAAGAGGGAACATTCAGACCAATTTTAGATCTCAAAATCCTAAACAAATTTCTCAGGGTTCCATCGTTCAAAATGGAAACCATTCGAACGATCCTTCCTACCATCCAGGAAGGTCAATTTATGACCACGGTGGATTTAAAGGATGCGTACCTACATATTCCTATCCACAAGGAACATCATCAGTTCTTAAGGTTCGCTTTTCTGGACAAGCATTACCAGTTTGTGGCACTTCCATTCGGATTAGCCACTGCTCCCAGAATTTTCACAAAGGTACTAGGGTCCCTTCTAGCGGTTCTAAGACCAAGGGGCATTGCAGTAGTACCTTACTTGGACGACATCCTGATTCAAGCGTCGTCTCTGTCAAAAGCAAAGGCTCATACGGACATCGTTCTAGCCTTTCTCAGATCTCACGGATGGAAAGTGAACATAGAAAAAAGTTCTCTGTCCCCGTCAACAAGAGTTCCCTTCTTGGGAACAATAATAGATTCCTTAGAAATGAGGATTTTTCTGACAGAAGTCAGAAAATCAAAACTTCTAAGCTCTTGTCAAGTACTTCATTCTGTTCTTCATCCTTCCATAGCGCAGTGCATGGAAGTAATAGGATTGATGGTTGCAGCAATGGACATAGTTCCTTTTGCGCGAATTCATCTAAGACCATTACAACTGTGCATGCTCAGACAGTGGAATGGGGATTATACAGACTTGTCTCCGACGATTCAAGTAGATCAAAGGACCAGAGATTCACTCCGTTGGTGGCTGATCCTGGACAACCTGTCACAGGGAATGAGCTTCCGCAGACCAGAGTGGGTCATTGTCACGACCGACGCCAGTCTGGTGGGCTGGGGCGCGGTCTGGGAACCCCTGAAAGCTCAGGGTCTATGGTCTCGGGAAGAATCTCTTCTCCCGATAAACATTCTGGAACTGAGAGCGATATTCAATGCTCTCAAAGCTTGGCCTCATCTAGCAAAGGCCAAATTCATAAGGTTTCAATCAGACAACATGACGACTGTTGCATATATCAACCATCAGGGGGGAACAAGGAGTTCCCTGGCGATGGAGGAAGTGACCAAGATAATTCAATGGGCGGATGATCACTCCTGTCACTTGTCTGCAATCCACATCCCAGGAGTGGAAAATTGGGAAGCGGATTTTCTGAGTCGTCAGACCTTCCATCCGGGGGAGTGGGAACTCCATCCGGAAATCTTTGCCCAAATAACTCAATTATGGGGCATTCCAGACATGGATCTAATGGCGTCTCGTCAGAACTTCAAGGTTCCTTGCTACGGGTCCAGATCCAGGGATCCCAAGGCGACTCTAGTGGATGCACTAGTAGCACCTTGGACCTTCAACCTAGCTTATGTATTCCCACCGTTTCCTCTCATTCCCAGGCTGGTAGCCAGGATCAATCAGGAGAGGGCTTCGGTGATCTTGATAGCTCCTGCGTGGCCACGCAGGACTTGGTATGCAGACCTGGTGAATATGTCATCGGCTCCACCATGGAAGCTACCTTTGAGACAGGACCTTCTGGTTCAAGGTCCATTCGAACATCCGAATCTGGTTTCCCTCCAACTGACTGCTTGGAGATTGAACGCTTGATTTTATCAAAGCGTGGGTTTTCAGATTCTGTAATAGATACTCTTATTCAGGCTAGAAAGCCTGTAACTAGAAAGATTTACCATAAAATATGGAAAAAATATATCTGTTGGTGTGAATCTAAAGGATTCCCATGGAACAAGATAAAAATTCCTAAGATTTTATCCTTTCTACAAGAAGGTTTGGAGAAAGGATTATCTGCAAGTTCTCTGAAGGGACAGATCTCTGCTTTATCTGTTTTACTTCACAAAAGGCTGGCAGCTGTGCCAGACGTTCAAGCGTTTGTTCAGGCTCTGGTTAGAATCAAGCCTGTTTACAGACCTTTGACTCCTCCCTGGAGTCTTAATCTAGTTCTTTCAGTTCTTCAAGGGGTTCCGTTTGAACCCTTACATTCCGTAGATATTAAGTTATTATCTTGGAAAGTTTTGTTTTTGGTTGCAATTTCTTCTGCTAGAAGAGTTTCTGAGTTATCTGCTCTGCAGTGTTCTCCGCCCTATCTGGTGTTCCATGCAGATAAGGTGGTTTTGCGTACTAAGCCTGGTTTTCTTCCGAAAGTTGTTTCCAACAAAAATATTAACCAGGAGATTGTTGTTCCTTCTTTGTGTCCGAATCCAGTTTCAAAGAAGGAACGTTTGTTACACAATTTGGACGTAGTCCGTGCTCTAAAATTCTATTTAGAGGCTACTAAAGTTTTCAGACAAACATCTTCTTTGTTTGTTGTTTATTCTGGTAAAAGGAGAGGTCAAAAAGCAACTTCTACCTCTCTTTCTTTTTGGCTTAAAAGCATTATCCGATTGGCTTATGAGACTGCCGGACGGCAGCCTCCTGAAAGAATCACAGCTCATTCCACTAGGGCTGTGGCTTCCACATGGGCCTTCAAGAACGAGGCTTCTGTTGACCAGATATGTAAGGCAGCGACTTGGTCTTCACTGCACACTTTTGCCAAATTTTACAAATTTGATACTTTTGCTTCTTCGGAGGCTATTTTTGGGAGAAAGGTTTTGCAAGCCGTGGTGCCTTCCATTTAGGTGACCTGATTTGCTCCCTCCCTTCATCCGTGTCCTAAAGCTTTGGTATTGGTTCCCACAAGTAAGGATGACGCCGTGGACCGGACACACCTATGTTGGAGAAAACAGAATTTATGCTTACCTGATAAATTACTTTCTCCAACGGTGTGTCCGGTCCACGGCCCGCCCTGGTTTTTTAATCAGGTCTGATGAATTATTTTCTCTAACTACAGTCACCACGGTATCATATGGTTTCTCCTATGCATATTTCCTCCTGTACGTCGGTCGAATGACTGGGGAAGGCGGAGCCTAGGAGGGATCATGTGACCAGCTTTGCTGGGCTCTTTGCCATTTCCTGTTGGGGAAGAGAATATCCCACAAGTAAGGATGACACCGTGGACCGGACACACCGTTGGAGAAAGTAATTTATCAGATAAGCATAAATTCTGTTTTTTCTTTCTTTCTGGCTGAAGAGTATAATTCGCTTGGTCTATGAAACTGCTGGACAGCAGTCTTCTGAGAGAATCACGTCTCATTCACAAGGGCTGTTTTTTCTTCCTGGGTCTTCAAAAATGTAGCTTCTGTGGAACAGTTTGGCAAGGCTGCAACTTGGTCCTCTCTACATACTTTTTAATTTTCAAAAGAGCTTTATTTTGATACTTTAAACATACACATCATAGGTTGAATGTATACATACATCAAAGCTGTTACAGTAAAATGCTTTGTCACAATAAACCTTTGAAAAAAAAAAAGAAAAACTGTAAAAAGGTGTGAGACACGCTTATGAACATCATTGGAAGGAACCATTTAAGTGCGGTGTATGTTTTCATTGTTCCCCAACCTCTGGTTATGTAGACCACTCTTGGGTCGTAACATATTTGTGAGTAATAGATAGAGACATGGGGAGAGATTGAAATAAAGCGAAATCAACAGTTATAGTATGGGAAACATAGAACATATATGCTTTAACTCTAAATCATGCTTGTAAATTTTAAAATTGGGCCACATATATGTAAGGAGTAAAGCTTATTATGGCGTAAATATAGATTATGGGGGAATAAATGTGTGAATATTATGTATGATCTGAGGTCAGGGGGCTAAAATGATATATCACTTTCAGGGGTTAGGTCTTAATTAAGCCGCTTTATTCTTTGTGTTATAGTAAAATTTATTTTCCGCTGGCAATACTATATTTAGATGAGTGAATATGAAATTAGGAAGCATTAGTTATACGCTACGAAAGGAGCGTGGGGGTATACTCCAGGTTAGATCTACTTTAAATGCCTTCTGAAGTATATCTAAACAACCTTTCATGAAAGGTGGGGAGATACGCATATAGGGCGTCTTAAAGGCCAGATTTGAGAGGAGTTTGGGTGATATATTAGTGGGTTAGATCTGTGAGAAAGGGATTAGCACAGGTTGCCATTTTATTTTTAAGGTTAGTATGTCTTTTGGTGATCATAACGAAAGAGTTTTGTGAGACCTATGCCATAGTGCCTGGTTCTGTCTATTACTGTGCTGCTGAAGTAGTTATACACAACGTGGCTCGGACAACCAAACAGAAATTCCTTATTAAATATTTACACAGAGCGGCGCTTACATGTTGCATAAGTGTATGAGTGTGATCATCCCCCAACACATTACCCTCGCAATTTGACAACGCTAAAACTGTGAACAACAAACAGTCAACAGGACTTTTAAACTAAACTTGTACATAGTGCTACTACCTTATATAATTTAACAATCTGACATTTCTATGCAGCATGGCTCTCAGCCAGTATCTAAACTCCAAAAAGCCCATACCAGCATCGCCACATAAGTGAGAAAATTATTTTCCCCAGTTGTAATCAGTTTATCTATTGGAGCCAAATGTCCCTCCAAACTGAGCAGTGTCTCTGGTGCCTTGCTGCAGAGTGTTTCGGAAGGGCGAGCTGATCTATAGTCGTGACCTGTTAAGGGTGATAGCAAGTCTCTCACTGTTGGTTTAGTGCTGTACAGCGGCCCGGTCTTGGATGCTGACTCTGACTTTTCTGCTCTGGGAGACCCTCGCCCAGTGGCTATTTGATGAAGAGACCGCGTTGCCGCGAGCTTCTTTGCCGCTGTCTGTGGGGCAGGGCCGGTGATCTGACTTAGCGGTTCTGTAACCACCAGGGGCAGTTCCGTTCCGTTTAACTCCTTATCTCGCTGTGCTCCAAAATTATTGCTTAGAGCGTAGATCTGCTGTTGCATGAGCTGTACTTTACCCCTGTGCGTTCCGGTGAGTAAGCCCGCCTTCTGTGCATGCTCCGGTCCGTGCAGCTCTTGTGTTGTAGGGGAAGAATTGGCCACTATGAAACCTGTGCGGGTTTTCCCCGGTGTATGTTCATTAATGGGTGCCTCACTCTCCTGTGCTCCCTCTAAGCGCTGCAGAAGACAGTCGTAAGGAGCCCTTACTATCAGTTTCTGCAAGCGTGTGATGAAGTTCGCCATTAGTGCTTCATAGTTACTCTGGAAGCGCTCCTCCGCCATGTTTAACCTCCTCCGCTTGATGTGAGTATTTTACAAGCAAATAGAAGCGCTTTCCCCGTTGCTGTAGGTGCGCAGGGTCTGCCCCCTGATCCGTTAAGGCTGTGTGCTAATGAAGAATTGGTAAGTCGGGTTAACCGACAGCCCCAATAACCCGTTTCTTCCCGGGGGGGGGTGGGTACCTAATAGTGGGCCGCCGCCCTAGGCCATATACTTCCAAACTGAGTCCCCAGAGTCATAAAAACGGCAAGAAAGGTGATTGTAAGACCGCGACTGCTAGAATCACGGTATCTTAGTGTTATTTATTTGTAATCCTGCCGTTTAGACACTTTAATCAGCGGTTTAGTGTCGATTCTGCTGGAGCCTTCAGGAATTGCGTCCGTTCCAGGACACTGCATGGACACGCCCCCCTACATACTTTTTAAATAAGATTTTATAAATTTGATTATTTTGCCTCGGCTGAGGCCTCTTTTTTTGGGAGAGAGGTTTTTCAAGCAGTGGTGCCTTCTGTTTAGGTTCCCTGTCTTGTCCCTCCCTTATCTATGTCCTCTAGCTTGAGTATTGGTTCCCAACAGTAATTATGATGATCCGTGGACTCACCATGTCATTAGAAAGAAAAGAAAATTTATGCTTACCTGATAAATTTATTTCTTGACACGGTGAGTCCACAGCCCGCCCTGTATTTTTCATACAGTTTATTTTTCCTTAAACCTCAGGCACCTCGGCACCTTATATTACTTCCATTCCCTTTGGTCGAATGACTGGGGTTTGTGGGTAGGGGAGTGGTATTTAACAGCTTTGCTGTGGTGCTCTTTGCCTCCTCCTGCTGGCCAGGAGTGATATTCCCAACAGTAATGATGATCTGTGGACTCACCATGTCAAGAGAGAAATGAATGTATCAGGTAAACATAAATTTTATTTTTTGAAGTGTTTTTGCATAACTTTTTTGTTTTGGAAAACAACCACAGCTCTGAGATCGCTGTAAGGATTGAAGAGTAAAGTGCGATTGCGCTGGGGCAGTCGGGATTTCGCTTCACTTGTAATATCAGCAAAATGAAAATGGCTTGCAAAAACACAACTGCTCTAGGGCAAAACAGTTTGCGCCTCACCTTTAATCTAGCCCTTAGTTCAAACACACAGACTTGCAGAGCTATAATGACATGCTATAAGGAATTAGAACATTTACCTTTTGTACTACAATGTCACTTTTAAATTATATAGTTCATTATTAAACATGGATAACTGTGTGAAATGCTTGCAACTTGTGAAAGAATCGGTCAGTGGCAGCTTTTTAATACAAATGTTTTTTTCCCCATCGCAAATATTTCTTGTCTAGGTCAGAGTAAATTCAGAACAAGAACTTTTCCTGATTGTTCCTTTTGGACTCCTTTACAGCGAAGTTACAGCATCCAGTTTGGTAAGTGTGTGTATAGATAATATGTGCATGCATATTTAATGCTGTAGCAAATATTTTAACATGGATGTGATTATTTTCCCCCCTCATTTTTATTTTTAATATTATATAGGTTAAGATTAATCTTCAAGGGGAAATGATTGACCGTGGCAGCACAAACCTAGGAGTAAACAAAGCTGGATTTACATTGCACTCAGCAATTTATGCTGCACGACCGGACGTTAAATGTATTGTTCACATTCATACTCCTGCTGGGGCGGCGGTATGTATTAGGGGTAATCCCACTTGTAAGTAGAAAGCTGCAAATTATTTTCTTAATGCTATAGAATAAACTGTAATGTGTGTTATTATTCTGTAATGTTTATAGGTCTATAGGTGCATTAAAAATGTCTAGGACACTTTTTCTATGGGTCAAAGGACAACATAAAGCTACTTTCAAGAATAAATTATTCCTATTAATGGAATAGTACTGTTTAAAAACATTTTGTTTTTCTTCTGGCATCTTCCTCCTCCTGATGAAGTGAAAGTAAAGTCATAATTAGACATTCATGATTCAGACAGAGCATACAATTTTAAACAACTTTCCAATTTACATATATTTGATTTGCTTCCTTCTCTTGTTATCCTTTGCTGAAAGGTTTATCTAGGAAAGCTCAGGAGCAGCAAAGAACCTAGGTTCTATCTGCTAATTGATGACTGCATATATATACTGATTGTCATTGGCTCACCCATGTGTTAAGTTTGATTGGTGGCTCTGTCTAAAGCATGAAAGAAAACATTTGGATTGCCTATTCATTTTGAAAACTAGAATTGTGTCTGCTAATAGCAGCCGTCAGAGGCAACATTCTCTCCATAAGTCCTGTTTTCTCTCTTGCAAGATTGTTCCTTTAATTTATCTTGCACACATTTCATTTTTACATTTTACCAGCTTTAATGTTTACTTGGTTGTATATTTCAAAATGATATTTTGATGTTGAAACTCACAAAGGAAACGTTTGTGGTTTATATATTGTACGTTTTTTTTTATAATTAGGTGTCTTGTTTTCTTTCTCTCTCCATCTAAATGAATTTAGGTGTCTGCGATGAAATGTGGCTTACTGCCTCTTTCTCCAGAAGCATTGTCTCTTGGAGAAGTGGCATATCATGACTATCACGGAATATTGGTCAGTGAAGAAGAAAAAGTATTAATTCAGAAAAACTTGGGACCTAGAAGCAAAGTGGGTATTTACACAGCATTTCATCATAGCTTTGTTGTATTTTATACAACAGAATATCATATTTACATTTTTTTTCTTTTCTTCTGTTTTTCGTTTCAGGTACTTATTCTCCGGAATCATGGCTTGGTTACTATGGGAGAATCTGTTGAAGAGGCTTTTTATTACATACATAATCTGATGTCTGCCTGCGAGATTCAGGTACTATTCTCATTTAGTTTTACATTTTCAAAGAAGATTTGAGAAAACGTGGCCATTGAGAATAGAACACAATATTTAATTGGTTCATTTTTAGTTAGCTTAATACAGTTTTAATCTGATCTAAGATGTTATATTATTAAAGATGTCAGAGTGCTTTCCAACAATGAGCTTGATCTTAAAGGGACAGTCTAGTCAAAATTAAACTTTCCTAATCATCTGCATTACTCTCCTCCCTCTCCCTTCCCGGAGCTTACTAATGATTTACAATGATAATAGTGCCTGAAGCTGTGCACTACAATCTGCTTTGATTAGAACATAAAACTTGGGGTAGTTTGAAGAATAAAACTGTTGGGGGAGTTAATAAAAACAAAACACGAACACAGTGCTTATAAACCATTTTATTTAAATTCTGATGCATAATATGTGTATACATAGATGGGGAAGTCTAATACATTTATACTCTGACAAATACAGTATTTATCTTCAGACACTGCAGCTCACACACTGAAGACAGATGTGATTCCTCTAAGTATATGTAATAGACAATACGATGTGTCACATGACTCTCTATCATGACCTTGTAAGTGCTGTTCCCCTGTAACCTACATTACTATATAGCAGCTTATATAGGAAATGAAGCATTGGATCAATGCTGTAATTCAAGACCACCTTCTTCAACATTTTAGAGTAAGAGGAACAGATAAAATAGGCAGAACTGATTTACTTTTTTTTTATTACTAAGAAAAAGTAGGTTTTATGTATTTTTAGAAGACAGGTGTGACGTGTCCCTTTATGCAGAGATAAAGGTTAGGGTCTCTAAATTGTATTTAGCAGGTTATACTCCGCTTATGGATAACCTCCATTAATATTAGTTTGCTCGATATTTGAAGTATATTTCAAGATCTCCACCGTTTTAAACATTCCTTATAAACTGATATGAAATTTTCTTTCATGTAATTAGCAAGAGTCCATGAGCTAGTGACGTATGGGATATACATTCCTACCATGAGGGGCAAAGTTTCCCAAACCTCAAAATGCCTACAAATACACCCCTCACCACACCCACAATTCAGTTTTTACAAACTTTGCCTCCCGTGGAGGTGGTGAAGTAAGTTTGTGCTAGATTCTACGTTGATATGCGCTTCGCAGCAGACTGGAGCCCGGTTTTCCTCTGAGTGCAGTGAATGTCAGAGGGATGTGAAGAGTATTGCCTATTTGAATTCAATGGTCTCCTTCTACGGGATCTATTTCATAGGTTCTCTGTTACCTCCCTTTTCAGATCGACGATATACTCTTATATACCATTACCTCTACTGATTCTCGTTTCAGTACTGTTTTGGCTATCTACTATATGTAGATGAGTGTCCTGGGATAAGTAAGTCTTATTTTTTGTGACACTCTAAGCTATGGTTGGGCACTTTATATATAAAGTTATAAATATATGTCTTTAAACTTATATTTGCCATGATTCGGGATGATCAATATTGCTTATTTCAGTCGGTTTCATTATTTGGGATAATGCATATGAATAATCAATTTTTTTCTTACCTTAAAAATTGTTTCAATTGACTTTTTTCCCTGTGGGCTGTTAGGCTCGTGGGGGCTGAAAATGCTTCAATTTATTGCGTCATTCTTGGTGTGGACTTTTTTGGCGCAAATTATTTTTTTGTCATTTCCGGCGTGTTCGTGTTTGCGTAATTTTTTTGACGTTTTGCGCCAAAAATGTCTGCGTCACCGGATGTGGCGTCAAAAAATTTAAGGCGCCAAAAATGTGGGCGTCTTTTTTGGCGGTAAAAAATGTGGGCGTCATTCTTGTCTCCACCTTTTTCTCACATTATTTCAGTCTCATTTTTCATTGCTTCTGGTTGCTAGAGGCTTGTTCATTGGCATTTTTTTCCCATTCCTGAAACTGTCATTTAAGGAATTTGATAAATTTTGCTTTATATGTTTTTTTTCTTTTACATATTGCAAGATGTCTCAAATTGACCCTGGATCAGGTTCTACCAAAGTTAAGTGCATTTGTTGTAAACTTGTGGTAACTGTTCCTCCGGCTGTAGTTTGTGATGAATGTCATGATAAACTTGCTAATGCAGATAGTATTTCCATTAGTAATATACCATTACCTGTTGCTGTTCCCTCAACATCTAATACTCAGGATGTTCCTGTTAATATTAAAGAATTTGTTTCTAAATCTATTAGGAAGGCTATGTCTGTTATTCCTCCATCCAGTAAACGTAAAAGGTCTTTTAAAACTTCTCATTTTTCAGATGAATTTTTAAATGACCGTCATCATTCTGATTTGTCTGTTTCTGATGAGGATTTTTCTGGTTCAGAGGATTCTGTCTCAGATATTGACACTGATAAATCTTCATATTTATTTAAAATGGAATTTATTCGCTCTTTACTTAAAGAAGTTTTAATCGCATTAGAGATGGAGGATTCTAGTCCTCTTGATACTAAATCTACTAAGCGTTTAAATTCGGTTTTTAAACCTCCTACAGTTATTCCAGAAGTTTTTCCTGTCCCTGATGCTATTTCTGAAGTAATTTCTAGGAAATTGAATAATCTGGGTACTTCATTTACTCCTTCTCAAAGGTTTAAGAAATTGTATCCTGTGCCATCTGACAGATTAGAGTTTTGGGACAAAATCCCTAAAGTTGATGGGGCTATCTCTACTCTTGCTAAGCGTACTACTATTCCTACAGCAGATAGTACTTCCTTTAAGGATCCTTTAGATAGGAAGATTGAATCCTTTCTAAGGAAAGCTTATTTATGTTCAGGTAATCTTCTCAGGCCTGCTATTTCTTTGGCTGAGGTTGCTGCCGCTTCCACTTTTTGGTTGGAGGCTTTAGCACAACAAGTATCAGACCATAATACTCATAGCATTGTTAAACTTCTTCAACATGCTAATAACTTTATTTGTGATGCCATCTTTGATATCATTAGAGTTGATGTCAGGTATATGTCTTTAGCTATTTTAGCTAGAAGAGCTTTATGGCTTAAAACTTGGAATGCAGATATGTCTTCTAAGTCAACTTTGCTTTCTCTTTCTTTCTAAGATAATAAATTATTTGGTTCCCAGTTGGATTCTATTATTTCAACTGTTACTGGGAGGAAAGGAACTTTGTTGCCTCAGGACAAAAAATCTAAAGGTAAATATAGGGCTGCTAATCGTTTTCGTTCCTTTAGTCAGAATAAGGAACAGAAGCCTGACCCTTCCCCTAAAGGAACGGTTTCTGTTTGGAAACCTTCTCCAATCTGGAATAAATCCAAGCCTTTTAGAAAGTCAAAACCAGCTCCCAAGTCCACATGAAGGTGCGGCCCTCATTCCAGCACAGCTGGTAGGGGGCAGGTTACGATTTTTCAAAGACATTTGGATCAATTCGATTCACAGTCTTTGGATTCAGAACATTGTTTCACAAGGGTACAGAATAGGTTTCAAGGTAAGGCCGCCTGCGAAGAGATTTTTTCTCTCTCGCATTCCAATAAACCCAGTGAAGGCTCAGGCATTTCTGAAATGTGTTTCAGATCTAGAGTTGTCTGGAGTAATTGTGCCAGTTCCAGTTCTGGAACAGGGTCTGGGGTTGTACTCAAATCTATTCATTGTACCAAAGGAGGAGAATTCCTTCAGACCAGTTCTGGATCTAAAGATATTGAATCGTTATGTAAGGATACCAACATTCAAAATGGTAACTATAAGGACTATTCTGCCTTTTGTTCAGCAAGGACATTATATGTCCACAATAGATTTACAGGATGCATATCTTCATATTCCGATTCATCCAGATCACTTTCAGTTTCTGAGATTCTCTTTTCTAGACAAGCATTACCAGTTTGTGGCCCTTCCGTTTGGCCTAGCAACAGCCCCAAGGATCTTTTCAAAGGTTCTCGGTGCCCTTCTCTCTGTAATCAGAGAACAGGGTATTGCAGTATTTCCTTATTTGGACGATATATTGGTACTTGCTCAGTCTTCACATTCTGCAGAATCTCATACGAATCAACTTGTGTAGTTTCTTCAAAGACATGGTTGGAGGATCAATTTATCAAAGAGTTCATTGATTCCTCAGACTCGGGTAACCTTTTTGGGTTTTCAAATAGATTCAGTGTCCATGACCTTGTCTCTAACAGAAAAGAGACGTCTGAAATTGGTTTCAGCCTGTCGAAACCTTCAGTCTCAATCATTCCCTTCGGTAGCTTTATGCATGGAAATTCTAGGTCTCATGACTGCTGCATCGGACGCGATCCCCTTTGCTCGTTTTCACATGCGACCTCCTTAAGCTTTGTATGCTGAATCAATGGTGCAGGGATTATACAAAGATATCACAATTAATATCCTTAAATCCAAATGTACGACACTCTCTGACGTGGTGGATAGATCACCATCGTTTAGTCCAAGGGGCTTCTTTTGTTCGTCCAACCTGGACTGTGATCTCAACAGATGCAAGTCTGACAGGTTGGGGAGCTGTATGGGGATCTCTGACAGCGCAGGGGGTTTGGGAATCTCAGGAGGCGAGATTACCAATCAACATTTTTGAACTCCGTGCGATTTTCAGAGCTCTTCAGTTCTGGCCTCTTCTGAAGGGAGAATAGTTTATTTGTTTTCAGACAGACAATGTCACAACCGTGGCATATGTCAATCATCAGCGTGGGACTCACAGTCCTCAGGCTATGAAAGAAGTATCTCGGATACTTGTATGGGCGGAATCCAGCTCCTGTCTAATCTCTGCGGTTCACATCCCAGGTGTAGACAATTGGGAAGCGGATTATCTCAGTCGCCAGACGTTACATCCGGGCGAATGGTCCCTTCACCCAGAGGTATTTCTTCAGATTGTTCAAATCTGGGGACTTCCAGAAATAGATCTGATGGCCTCTCATCTAAACAAGAAACTTCCCAGATATCTGTCCAGATCCAGGGATCCTCCGGCGGAGGCAGTGGACGCGTTGTCGCTTCCTTGGAATTATCATCCTGCCTATATCTTTCCGCCTCTAGTTCTTCTTCCAAAAGTGATTTCCAAAATTCTAATGGAACGTTAGTTTGTACTGCTGGTGGCTCCAGCATGGCCTCACAGGTTTTGGTATGCGGATCTCATTCGGATGGCCAGTTGCCAACCTTGGACTCTTCCGTTAAGACCAGACCTTCTATCTCAAGGCCCTTTTTTTCATCAGGATCTCAAATCATTAAATTTGAAGGTATGGAAATTGAACGCTTGATTCTTAGTCATAGAGGTTTCTCTGACTCAGTGATTAATACTATGTTACAGGCTCGTAAATCTGTGTCTAGGAGGATTTATTATCGAGTCTGGAAGACTTACATTTCTTGGTGTTCTTCTCATAAATTCTCCTGGCATTCTTTTAGAATTCCTAGAATTTTACAGTTTCTTCAGGATGGTTTGGATAAAGGTTTATCTGCAAGTTCTTTGAGAGGACAAATCTCTGCTCTTTCTGTTCTTTTTCACAGAAAGATTGCTAATCTTCCTGATATTCATTGTTTTGTACAGGCTTTGGTTCGTATCAAGCCTGTCATTAAGTCAATCTCTCCTCCTTGGAGTCTTAATTTGGTTCTGAAGGCTTTACAAGCTCCTCCGTTTGAACCTATGCATTCTCTGGACATTAAATTACTTTCTTGGAAAGTTCTGTTCCTTTTGGCCATCTCTTCTGCTAGAAGAGTTTCTGAGTTATCTGCTCTTTCTTGTGAATCTCCTTTTCTGATTTTTCATCAGGATAAGGCAGTGTTGCGGACTTCATTTAAATTTTTACCTAAGGTTGTGAATTCTAACATTAGTAGAGAAATTGTTGTTCCTTCATTGTGTCCTAATCCTAAGAATTCAAAGGAAAGATCTTTACATTCTTTGGATGTAGTAAGAGCTTTGAAATATTATGTTGAAGCTACTAAAGATTTTAGAAAGACTTCTAGTCTATTTGTTATGTTTTCTGGGTCCAGAAAAGGTCAGAAGGCCTCCGCCATTTCTTTGGCATCTTGGTTAAAGTCTTTGATTCATCATGCTTATGTAGAGTCGGGTAAATCCCTGCCTCAAAGAATTACGGCTCATTCTACTAGGTCAGTTTCTACTTCCTGGGCGTTTAGGAATGAAGCTTCTGTTGATCAGATTTGCAAAGCAGCAACTTGGTCTTCTTTGCATACTTTTACTAAATTCTACCATTTTGATGTGTTTTCTTCTTCTGAAGCAGTTTTTGGTAGAAAAGTACTTCAGGCAGCTGTTTCAGTTTGATTCTTCTGCTTATAATTTCAGTTTTTTTCATTATTGAGATTAAAACTTTTGTTTTGGGTTGTGGATTATTATTTTTCAGCGGAATTGGCTGTCTTTATTTTATCCCTCCAACCCAAAAAGAGAAAACATAGAGCAGTAACGGTAGAGTAAAACGTAGCTTTTATTCAAGCAAAAGCATAAAAAGTTCGTGGAGGAACAAAGATACACATGGAATAAAAACAGTATACGCGTTTCGGTGATGTGCCGTAATCACTACTGCTTGAAAACACTCTGTGTGCTTAATTCTTAAAAAGGGTGTGTAAACCCCCTATTGGTTAAAACATATTCAAATAAGGATACTCCTTAATGACATCACAAATTTGTATCTAGTGAGACACTGAATTTGTCAGAATAATTGTCTAACACAACAAACAATGATACAGTTGATCCTAGTTCCTGTAGCTCTTATAAGTATATGTATATATGCACATAACCATCCTATTGCGATAATAAACATTCACAAATAAATAGTAAATGGATAAAGAGAGGTAAACATCGATCCTACATCTAAAGACCTAGATGGATTATATTATAAACAGAGAGATAAGGCCCACACACAATGTTGCAGCTGAAAACGAAGATACATAAATATATATCCATGTTAAATATTGTATGAGGAAATTATTATTGTGTGTGGGCCTTATCTCTCTGTTTATAATATAATCCATCTAGGTCTTTAGATGTAGGATCGATGTTTACTCTGTTTACCTCACTTTATCCATTTACTATTTATTTGTGAATGTTTATTATCGCAATAGGATGGTTATGTGCATATATACATATACTTATAAGAGCTACAGGAACTAGGATCAACTGTATCATTGTTTGTTGTGTTAGACAATTATTCTGACAGATTCAGTGTCTCACTAGATACAAATTTGTGATGTCATTAAGGAGTATCCTTATTTGAATATGTTTTAACCAATAGGGGGTTTACACACCCTTTTTAAGAATTAACCACACAGAGTGTTTTCAAGCAGTAGTGATTACGGCACATCGCCGAAACGCGTATACTGTTTTTATTCCATGTGTATCTTTGTTCCTCCACAAACTTTTTATGCTTTTGCTTGAATAAAAGCTACGTTTTACTCTACCGTTACTGCTCTATGTTTTCTCTTTTTGGGTTGGATGTCTAATGCCCTTATGAGCAGTAACACTTCCTAAGTGGCAAGCCGTGGAGTCGGCTTCTTGACAATTCACAGCACAGACGTTTGGACATTCACATTGGCTCAGACGCACAAGCCCACGGACGCACCTCCTGCTTCCAGCTCCCCGATTGGTTCACAGAGTATTGTGGTCATTTCTGGTTTGACGGCTCTAGAGAAGCAAGCGGCTGCACATCGGTGTAGCGTTTTCTTACCGGGACCCACTGTGACGAAGCCTGGTCTTCGCAGGGACGACTGAGAATAAAGGAAAGACAAGCAGCAGTTGAGGTGCGGGGCGGCTGACCGACAATATCTGTGACGGAGCCTGGACTTCGTGAAGACAGATCGGTGAGTGCGTTGAGCCGGTTTCCTAACGCAGACACACTTTTGCAAGCAGGTACTGTTTCCTTTTGTTGCACACAGGGACTTATTACCCCTTTTTTCATTTTGGACACTTGGCAACAATAAGAATCCATGTTTGCGGAGTAACATTTCGGCTGAAAGGGAACTTTCATTACCACATCTTGTTACTTGCTTTTTGTATATATTGGCTATACTGGAATTGTCTACCAACACTTATTATACTGAGTGTCTTAACGGCCACATTAACCTCTTCCTCATCCTGCTATCCTTTGGTTAATTTATTTTATCCCTCCCTCTCTAGTGACTCTTGCGTGGAAGTTCCACATCTTGGGTATTTATTATCCCATACGTCACTAGCTCATGGACTCTTGCTAATTACATGAAAGAACCTAATTTATGTAAGAACTTACCTGTTAAATTCATTTCTTTCATATTAGCAAGAGTCCATGAGGCCTACACTTTTTTGCGGTGGTTATGATTTTTTTTGTATAAAGCACAATTATTCCAATTCCTTATTTTGATGCTTACTCTCCTTTCTTATCACCCCACTTCTTGGCTATTCGTTAAACTGAATTGTGGGTGTGGTGAGGGGTATATTTGTAGGCATTTTGAGGTTTGGGAAACTTTGCCCCTCCTGGTAGGAATGTATATCCCATACGTCACTAGCTCATGGACTCTTGCTAATATGAAAGAAATGAATTTATCAGGTAAGTTCTTACATAAATTATGTTTTTCATGTAAATTAAGTTAGTTGGCTGACATCCTGTGATACTGGTTATAGCTGTTCTTAAAATAACACCCTTTGTGTAGGGGACTGTGTGCTGAATATATTCATTTTGTTGCATATTTCATTACACAGAAGATATTTAATGGATTTGAGGACATGTTCATTATAGTTTACAATTTTATTTTTTATTTTTCCTTTCTTGATGATAATGTATAAGGTTATTGCCTTCATGACATGTTATTAAAGGGACAGGAAACCCCAACATTTTCTTTTAAGATTTGGATAGAACATACAATTTTAAACAATTTTCTAAATTACTGCTATTGTCAAATTTGCTTCATTATCTTATTTGCTGAAAGAACAGCATTGCACCACTGGCAGCAAGCTGAACGCATCTAGTTAGCCAATCACAAGAGACAAATGTGTACAGGCACCAATCAGCAGCTATCTCCTACTAGTGTAGGATATGTCTGTATTCTTTTTCAACAAGAGATACCAAGAGAATGAAGCACATTTTGAAAATAGAAGTGAATTTAAGTGTCTTAAAATGACATGCTCTATTTGAGTCATGCAAGTTTAATTTCTCTTGTAAGATGTATCGAGTCCACGGATTCATCCATACTTGTGGGATATTCTCCTTCCTTACAGGAAGTGGCAAAGAGAGCACCCACAGCAGAGCTGTCTATATAGCTCCTCCCTTAGCTCCACCCCCAGTCATTCTCTTTGCCTACTCGAAGTACTAGGAAGGGTAAAGTGAGTGTGGTGACAAAAATGTTAGTTTTTAATTTCTCAAGCAAAAGTTTGTTATTTTAAATGGTACCGGTGTGTACTATTTACTCTCTGGCAGAAAAGGGATGAAGATTTCTGCAAGGAGGATGATGATCTTAGCACTTTGTAACTAAGATCCACTGCAGTTCTCACAAGGGCTGAAGAGCACAGGAAAACTTCAGTTGGGGGAACGGTTTGCAGGCTAAACTGCATTGAGGTATGTTCAGTCTATTTTTTTCTAGACAGACTGTGTTAATTCTAGAAAAGGCTGGCAATATCCCCATGAGGGAAGGGTAAGCTGTATTCAGACACTTAGTAGGAATCCCAGCTTGCATAAAGGGCTCATTAGTTACTGGTGACACTGATAGGAAAAAACGTTTTTGTTTATAAAAAAATGCAAATATAAAGTTTTTTGAGGGACTTTAAGGGGTCATTGTGGCTTGTTTAAGGGTTATTAACCCACATAGCTAGTTTAAGAAACACTCTGTTGTGTTTCTTTTAGGCCCCATAACATCGAGTGAGGTGGGAGGGGCCTATTTTCGCGCCTCAGTTGCGCAGTTTCTTTTCCTCAGACATCCAGCTGCTTCTCCAGAGGTTCCTACTGTGTTTGAGGGCTGTAAAGAAGTTTTTTCCCCCACAAATTGTTCCTAAAGGGCAGGTAGGCGCCACAGCAGAGCTGTGGCAAGGTGCTGAACGTTTTTTACCGTTTTTTGACGTTTTTACATTAAGGGGTTAATTGTTTATTTGCATAGCTGTGCAAAGTTACTAAAGCTTTATGATGCTACTGTAAAAATTTCGTTGAGTTAACTGCTTTTTTACACTGTTTTGCAGAGTTAGTGCAGCTTTTTTTCTCTTAAATGCACAGTACCGTTTATTTGCTTTGATTAAAGTGTTTTCCAAGCTTGCTTGTTACATTACTAGCCTGTTTAACATGTCTGACACCAATGAAAATCCTTGTTCAATGTGTTTAGAAGCCATTGTGGAACCCCCTCTTAGAATGTGTCCCACTTGCACTGATATGTCTATAAATTATAAAGAGCATATTTTAGCACTTAAAAATATTGCAATAGATGATTCTCAGACAGAAGGAAATGAGGGTTTAACATCTAGCTCTCCCCAAGTGTCACAACCAGTAACGCCCGCACAAGTGACGCCTAGTACCTCTAGTGCGTCAAATTCATTTACTTTACAAGACATGGCCACAGTTATGAATACAACCCTCACAGAGGTTTTATCCAAACTGCCTGGTTTACAAGGAAAGCGTGACAGCTCTGGGTTAAGAACAAATGCTGAGCCGTCTGACGCTTTAGTAGCCGTATCCGATATACCCTCACAATGTTCTGAAGTAGGGGTAAGGGATTTATCTGAGGGAGAGATTTCTGATTCAGGAAAAACGCTCCCTCAGACAGATTCTGATATGACAGCCTTTAAATTTAAGCTTGAACATCTCCGCTTATTGCTCAGGGAGGTATTAGCGACTCTAGATGATTGTGACCCTATAGTGGTCCCAGAGAAATTGTGTAAAATGGACAAATACTTAGAGGTTCCTGTTTACACTGATGTTTTTCCAGTCCCTAAGAGGATTGTGAATATTGTTACTAAGGAGTGGGATAGACAAGGTATTCCGTTCGCTCCCCCTCCTGTTTTTAAGAAAATGTTTCCCATATCTGACACCATGCGGGACTCGTGGCAGACAGTTCCTAAGGTGGAGGGAGCTATTTCTACTCTAGCTAAGCGTACAACTATACCTATCAAAGACAGTTGTGCTTTCAAAGATCCTATGGATAAAAAATAGAGGGTCTCCTGAAAAATTTTTTTGTTCATCAAGGTTTTCTTCTCCAACCTATTGCATGCATTGTTCCTGTAACTACTGCAGCTGCTTTCTGGTTCGAGGCTCTAGAAGAGGCTCTTCAGATGGAGACTCCATTAGAGGATATTATGGACAGAATTAAGGCCCTTAAGTTGGCTAATTCTTTCATGACGGATTCCGCTTTCCAACTGGCTAAATTAGCGGCAAAGATTTCAGGTTTTGCCATTTTAGCACGCAGGGCGTTATGGCTTAAGTCCTGGTCTGCTGATGTGTCATCAAATTCTAAACTTTTGAACATTCCTTTCAAAGGAAAGACCCTATTCGGGATAGAACAAATAAAATGAGGACCAAACAAAATAATTTTCGTTCCTTTCGGAACTTCAAGGGTGGTCCCGCTTCAGCTTCCCCTGCTGCAAAGCAAGAGGGGAATTTTGCCCAATCCAAGTCAGTCTGGAGACCTAACCAGGCTTGGAACAAGGGTAAACAGGCCAAGAAGCCTGCAGCTGCCTCTAAGACAGCATGAAGGGCTAGCCCCCGATCCGGGACCGGATCTAGTAGGGGGCAGACTCTCTCTCTTCGCTCAGGCTTAGGCAAGAGATGTTCACGATTCCTGGGCCTTAGAAATTGTGTCCCAGGGATATCTTCTGGACTTCAAAGACTCTTCCCCCAAGGGGGAGATTTCACATTTCTCAATTGTCTGCAAACCAGACAAAGAGAGAGGCGTTCTTACACTGTGTAGAAGACCTACATACCATGGGATAATCCTCCCAGTTCCAAAAGCGGAACAAGGGCTAGGGTTTTACTCAAACCTGTTTGTGGTTCCCAAAAAAGAGGGAACTTTCAGACCAATCTTGGATCTCAAAATTCTAAACAAATTCCTCCGAGTACCATCATTCAAGATGGAGACTATTTGGACTCTTCTACCGTTGATCCAGGAGGGTCAATATATGACTACCGTGGACTTAAAGGATGCGTATCTACACATCCCTATTCACAGAGATCATCAATTCCTCAGATTCGCCTTTCTGGACAGGCATTACCAGTTCGTGGCCCTTCCCTTCGGGTTGGCCACGGCTCCCAGAATTTTCACAAAGGTGCTAGGGTCCCTTTTAGCGGTTCTAAGACCGCGGGGCATAGCAGTGGCGCCTTATCTAGACGACATCTTGATTCAGGCGTCGACATTCCAGCTAGCCAAGTCTCACACGGACATCGTGTTGGCTTTTTTGAGATCTCACGGGTGGAAGGTGAACATAGAGTTCTCTCGTCCCTCTCACAAGAGTTTCCTTCTTAGGGACTCTGATAGACTCGGTAGAAATGAAAATATATCTGACGGAGGTCAGAAAATCAAAACTCTTAACCACTTGCGGAGCTCTTCATTCCATTCCTCAGCCATCAGTGGCTCAGTGTATGGAGGTAATCAGACTCATGGTAGCGGCAATGGACATAGTTCCTTTTGCCCGCCTACACCTCAGACCACTGCAACTATGCATGCTCAAACAGTGGAATGGGGATTATGCAGATTTATCTCCTCAACTGCATCTGGACCAGGAGACCAGAGATTCTCTTCTCTGGTGGTTGTCTCAGGACCACCTGTCTCAGGGAATGTGTTTCCGCAGGCCGGAGTGGCTCATAGTAACAACAGATGCCAGCCTGCTAGGCTGGGTGCAGTCTGGAACTCTCTAAAAGCACAGGACTTATGGTCTTGGGAGGAAACTCTACTCCAGATAAACTTTCTAGAACTGAGTGATATTCAATGCGCTCCAGGCGTGGCCTCAGCTAGCTGCGGCCCAATTAATCAGATTTCAGTCGGACAACATCACAACTGTAGCTTATATCAATCATCAAGGAGGAACACGGAGTTCTCTAGCGATGATGGAGGTAACCAAAATAATCTGATGGGCAGAGGATCACTCTTGCCATTTCTCAGCAATCCATGTCCCTGAGATAGAGAACTGGGAGGCGGATTTCCTAAGTCGTCAGACTTTTCATCTGGGGGAGTGGGAACTCCATCCGGAGGTATTTGCCCAGCTGACTCAGCTATGGGGCATACCAGAATTGGATCTGATGGAGTCCCGTCAGAATGCCAAACTTCCTTGTTACGGGTCCAGGTCCCGGGATCCGCAGGCGGTACTGATAGATGCTCTAGCAGTGCCCTGGTCCTTCAATCTGGCCTATGTATTTCCACAGTTTCCTCTCCTCCCACGTCTGGTTGCCAGAATCAAGCAGGAGAGAGCTTCGGTGATTCTGATAGCACCTGCGTGGCCACGCAGGACTTGGTATGCAGACCTAGTGGACATGTCATCGGTTCCACCGTGGACTCTGCCAATGAGGCAGGACCTTCTAATCCAAGGTCCATTCACGCATCCAAATCTAATTTCTCTGCGTCTGACTGCTTGGAGATTGAACGCCTGATTCTTTCAAAGCGTGGTTTCTCCGAGTCGGTCATTGATACCCTGATTCAAGCTAGAAAGCCTGTCACCAGGAAGATTTATCATAAGATTTGGCGGAAATATTTTTATTGGTGTGAATCCAAGGGTTACTCATGGAGTAAGATTAGGATTCCTAGAATATTGTCTTTTCTCCAAGAAGGATTGGAGAAGGGATTATCAGCTAGTTCCTTAAAAGGACAGATATCTGCTTTGTCTATTCTTTTACACAAACGTCTGGCAGATGTCCCAGACGTTCAAGCATTTAGTCAGGCCTTGGTCAGGATCAAGATTGTATTTAAACCTGTTGCTCCACCATGGAGCCTAAACTTAGTTCTTAAAGTTCTTCAAGGGGTTCCGTTTGAACCTATGCATTCCATAGATATTAAGCTTCTATCTTGGAAAGTTTTGTTTTTAGTAGCTATCTCTTCTGCTCGAAGAGTTTCTGAGTTATCTGCTTTACAATGTGACTCACCTTACCTTGTTTTCCATGCAGATAAGGTGGTTTTGCGTACCAAACCTGGGTTTCTTCCTAAGGTTGTTTCTAATAGGAATATCAATCAGGAGATTGTTGTTCCTTCACTGTGTCCTAATTCTTCATCAAAGAAGGAACGTCTGTTGCACAATCTTGATGTGGTTCGTGCTTTAAAGTTCTACTTGCAAGCAACTAAAGATTTCCATCAAACATGTTTGTTGTTTATTCTGGTAAACGGATAGGTCAAAAGGCTACGGCTACCTCTCTTTCCTTTTGGCTGAAAAGCATAATCCGTTTGGCTTATGAGACTGCTGGCCAACAGCTTCCTGAAAGAATTACTGCTCATTCTACTAGAGCAGTGGCTTCCACATGGGCTTTTAAAAATGAGGCTTCTGTTGAACAGATTTGTAAAGCGGCGACTTGGTCTTCGCTTCATACTTTTTCCAAACTTTACAAATTTGATACTTTTGCTTCTTTGGAGGCTATTTTTGGGAGAAAGGTTCTACAAGCAATGGTGCCTTCCGTTTAAGGTACCCGTCTTGTCCCTCCCTTCATCAGTTTCCTAAAGCTTTGGTATTGGTATCCCACAAGTATGGATGAATCCGTGGACTTGATACATCTTACAAGAGAAAACAGAATTTATGCTTACCTGATAAATTTATTTCTCTTGTGATGTATCGAGTCCACGGCCCGCCCTGTTTGTTTAAGACAGGCAGTATATTTTTATTTAAAAAACTTCAGTCACCACTGCACCCTATAGTTTCTCCTTTTTCTTCCTGCCTTCGGTCGAATGACTGGGGAGTTGAGCTAAGGGAGGAGCTATATAGACAGCTCTGCTGTCGGTGCTCTCTTTGCCACTTCCTGTAAGGAAGGAGAATATCCCACAAGTATGGATGAATCCGTGGACTCGATCCATCACAAGAGAAATTAATTTATCAGGTAAGCATAAATTATGTTTTTGACTTCCCTTTTAACACTCGGTAGATCCTTTTGTAGAGATATATAATTTAGAAACATCTGCAATTTTAACATTTTAAGCTTTGTCATGAACAATGACTTGCTTATTGTATGTTTTTTGTTAAATTTAATAAAAATTAAATTTAAATGTAATTGGCAAGAGTCCATGAGCTAGTGACGTATGGGATATACAATCCTACCAGGAGGGGCAAAGTTTCCCAAACCTCAAAATGCCTATAAATATACCCCTCACCACACCCACAATTCAGTTTTACAAACTTTCCCTCCTATGGAGGTGGTGAAGTAAGTTTGTGCTAAGATTTCTATGTTGATATGCGCTTCTCAGGATTTTGAAGCCCGATTCCTCTCAGAGTACAGTGAATGTCAGAGGGATGTGAAGGGAGTATCACCTTTTGAATGCAGTTGTTTTCCCCATGGGGGATCTATTTCATAGGTTCTCTGTTATCGGTCGTAGAGATTCATCTCCTACCTCCCTTTTCAGATCGACGATATACTCTCATATACCTCTACTGATAACCGTTTCAGTACTGGTTTGGCTATCTGCTATATGTGGATGGGTGTCTTTTGGTAAGTATGTTTTCATTACTTAAGACACTCTCAGCTATGGTTTGGCACTTTATGTATTTATATGAAATTCTAAATATATATATTGTACTTATATTTGCCATGATTCAGGTTTTCAGTATATTTCCTTTTGCAGACTGTCAGTTTCATATCTGGGAAATGCTTTTTTATGAAAATGTATTTCTTACCTGGGGTATAGTCTCTTTTTCAAATTGACTGTCTTTTAAATTTGCGGGCAGAATTAAGATCGCGAGGGCGCAAAATGCCAAAGTTTATTGCATCATTCTTGACGCGAGATTTTTTTGGCACGAAGTTACGCTCAATGCAAATTCGTTATTTCACAAGGTTGTGTCATTTGTGACGCGAGTGTGTCATTTCCGGACGTTTTTGGCGCCAAAAAATATTTTTCTGTTTGTTGTGCGTCATACTTGGCGCCAAATATTTTCATTATTTAAGACCCCATTCCTATTTGCCTCTTGCCTTTTTTTTCTATGTTAGAGGGCTATGCTTTTTGCATTTTTTCCCATTCCTGAAACTGCCATATAAGGAAATTGATAATTTTGCTTTATATGTCGTTTTTTTCTCTTACATTTGCAAGATGTCTCAATCTGATCCTGTCTCAGAAATCACTGTTGGAATCCTGCTGCCTGATAACAGTTCAACCAAAGCTAAGTGCATTTGTTGTAAACTTGTGGAGGTTTGTAATAGTTGTCATGATAAACTTTTACATGCAGAGAATGTATCCATCAGTAGAAGTTCATTACCTGTGGCTGTTCCCTCAACATCTAATGCACAAGATATACCTGTAAATTTAAAATAATTTATTTCAGATTCTATTGAGAAGGCTTTGTCTGCCATTCCGCCTTCTAATAAACGTAAAAGGTCTTTTAAAACTTCTCATAAAGGTGATGAAATTTCAAATGACTGGCAACATACTGATTTATCCTTTTTTGATGAGGATCTATCTGATTCAGAAGATCCTACCTCAGATATTGACACTGACAAATCCTCTTATTTAAAATGGAGTATATTCGTTCTTTGGTAACGGAAGTGTTGATTACATTAGATATGGAGGAAACTAGTCCTCTTGATATTAAAACTAGTAAATGTTTAAATTCTGTTTATAAACCTCCTGGGGTTATTCCAGAGGTTTTTCCAGTTCCTGATGCTATTTCTGATATGATTTCTCAAGAATGGAATAGGCCTGGTACTTTTTTTATTCCTCCTTCAAAGTTTAAAAAAATTGTATCCTTTGCCAGCAGTTAGATTGGAGTTTTGGGAAAAGATCCCCCAAAGTTGATGGGGCTATCTCTACTATTGCTAACGTACTACTATTCCTACGGAAGATAGTACTTCTTTTATATATCCTTTAGATAGAAAACTTGAATCTTATCTAAGGAAAGCTTATTTATATTCAGGTAATCTTCTTAGGCCTGCAATTTCTTTGGCTGATGTTACAGCTGCTTCAACTTTTTGGTTGGAAACTTTAGCGCAACAAGTATCGGATCATCATCATATCAACATTGTTAAGTTGATAAATCATGCTAATAATTTCATTTGTGATGCCATTTTTGATATCATCAAAATTAATGTTAAATCTATGTTTTTAGTTAGAAGAGCTTTGTGGCTCCAATCTTGGAATGCTGATATGACTTCTAAATCCAGATTGCTATCTCTTTCTTTCCAAGGTAATAAATTATTTGGTTCTCAGTTGGATTCAATAATTTCAACTGTCACTGGGGGGAAAGGGAGTTTTTTTGCCTCAGGATAAGACCTAAGGGTAAATCTAAAGCTTCTAACCGTTTTCGTTCCTTTCAACAAAATAAGAAACAGAATCCTAATCCTTCCCCCAATGAATCTGTTTCCAATTGGAAGCCTTCTTCAAATTGGAATAAATCCAAGCCATTTAAGAGATCAAAGCCAGCCCCCAAGTCCTCATGAAGGTGCGGCCCTCATTCCAGCTCAGCTGGTAGGGGGTAGATTAAAATTTTCAAAGATGTTTGGATCAATTTGGTCCAAAATCATTGGATTCAGAGTATTGTCTCTCAGGGGTACAGAATAGGATTCAGAGTAAGACCGCCTGTGAGAAGATTTTTTTTTCTCACGTTTTCCAGCAAACCCAGTAAAGACTCAGGCTTACCTGGAGTTATCAGGGGTAATCATGCCAGTTCCATTTCAGGAACAGGGTCTGGGGTTTTATTCAAATCTTTTCATTGTCCCAAAGAGAGAAAATTAATTCAGACCAGTTCTGGATCTAAAGATTTTGAATCGATATGTAAGAGTACTAACTTTCAAAATGGTGACTATAAGGACTATTCTGCCTTTTGTTCAGCAAGGGCATTATATGTCAACAATAGACTTACAGGATGCATATCTTCATATTCCGATTCATCCGGATCACTATCAGTTCCTGAGATTCTCTTTTCTAGACAAGCATTACCAATTTGTTGCTCTTCCTTTTGGCCTAGCGACCGCTCCAAGAATATTTTCAAAGGTTCTCGGTGCCCTACTCTCTGTAATCAGAGAGCGGGGTATTGCGGTGTTTCCTTATTTGGACGATATCTTATTACTCGCTCAGTCTTTAAGTTCTGCAGAATCTCACACGAATCAACTAGTGTTGTTTTTTCGAAGACATGGTTGGAGGATCAATTTACCAAAAAGTTCTTTGATTCCTCAGACAAAGGTAACCTTTTTAGGTTTCCAGATAGATTCAGTGTCCATGACTTTGTGTCTAACAGACAAGAGACCTTTGAAATTTGTTGCAGCCTGTCGGAACCTTCAGTCTCAGTCATTCCCTTCAGTAGCTATGTGCATGGAAGTTTTAGGTCTCATGACTGCAGCATCGGACGCGACCCCTTTTTGCTCGTTTTCATATGAGACCTCTCCAGCTTTGTATGCTGAACCAATGGTGCAGGGATTATACAAGGATATCACAATTAATATCCTTAAATCCCAATGTTCGACTTTCTCTGACTTGGTGGTTAGATCACCATCGTATAATTATAGGGGCCTTTTTCGTTCTTCCAACCTGGACTGTGATCACAATAGATGCAAGTCTTTCAGGTTGGGGAGCTGTTTGGGGATCTCTGACAGCACACGGGGTTTGGAAATCTCAAGAGGCGAGATTACCAATCAATATTTTGGGACTCCGTGCAATTCTCGGGGCTCTTCAGTTTTGGCCTCTGTTGAAGAGAGAACCGTTCATTTGTTTTCAGACGGACAATATCACAACTGTGGCATATGTCAATCATCAGGGTGGGACTCAGTCCTCAAGCTATGAAAGAAGTATCTCAGATACTTGTTTGGGCGGAATCCAGTTCCTGTCTAATTTCTGCGGTTCATATCCCAGGTATAGACAATTGGGAAGCGGATTACCTCAGTCGTCAGACTTTACATCCAGGAGAATGGTCTCTCAACCCAGATGTCTTTTCTCAGGTTGTTCAGATGTAGGGGCTTCCAGAAATAGATCTGATGGCATCTCATCTCATCTAAACAAAAAAAACTTCCCAGGTACCTGTCCAGGGATCCTCAGGCGGAAGCAGTGGATGCGTTGACACTTCCTTGGTGTTATCAACCTGCTTATATTTTCCCGCCTCTAGTTCTAATTCAAATAGTGATCTCCAAAATCATCATGGAGCAATCGTTTGTGCTGCTGGTGGCTCTAGCATGGTCTCACAGATTTTGGTATGTGGATATTGTTTGGATGTCCAGTTGCCAACCTTGGCCACTTCCATTAAGGCCAGATCTTCTATCTCAAGGTCCGTTTTTCCATCAGGATCTCAAATCATTAAATTTGAAGGTATGGAAATTGAACGCTTAGTCATAGAGGTTTCTCTGACTCAGTGATTAATACTATGTTGCAGGCTCGTAAATCTGTTTCTAGAAAGATTTATTATTGAGTTTGGAAGACTTAAGTTTCATGGTGTTCTTCTAATAAATTCTCTTGGCATTCTTTTAGAATTCCTAGAATTTTACAGTTTCTTCAGGATGGTTTGGATAAAGGTTTGTCTGCAAGTTCTTTGAAAGGACAAATCTCTGCTCTTTCTGTTTTATTTCACAGAAAGATTGCTAAACTTCCTGATATTCATTGTTATGTGCAGGCTTTGGTTCGTATCAAGCCTGTCATTAAATCAATCTCTCCTCCTTGGAGTCTTAATTTGGTTTTGAATGCTTTACAGGCTCCTCCATTTGAGCTTATGCATTCTTTGGACATTAAACTACTTTCTTGGAAAGTGTTTTCTTTTGGCAATCTCTTCTGCTAGAAGAGTTTCTGAATTATCCGCTCTCTGTTGTGAATCTCCTTTTCTTATTTTTCATCAGGATAAGGCAGTTTTGCAGACTTCATTTAAATTCTTACCTAAGGTTGGGAATTCTAACAACATTAATAGAGAAATTGTTCCTACCTTGTGTCCTAATCCTAAGAATTCTTTGGAGAGATCTTTACATTCTTTGGATGTGGTGAGAGCGCTGAAATATTATGTTGAAGCTACTAAAGATTTCAGGAAGACTTCTAATCTGTTATCTTTTCTGGTTCCGGGAAAGGTCAGAAGGCTTCTGCCATTTCCTTGGCCTCATGGTTAAAACTTTTGATTCATTAAGCCTATTTTGAGTTGGGTCTTGCCAATTACATCAAAGAAAACATAATTTATGTAAGAACTTACCTGATAAATTTATTTCATATTGGCAAGAGTCCATGAGGCCCACCCCATTTTTTTATGGTGGTTATGATTTTTTTGTGTAAAGCAGAATTATTTCCAAATTCCTTTGTTGATGCTTTTTACTCCTTTCTTTATCACCCCGCTATTTGTTAAACTGAATTGTAGGTGTGGCGAGGGGTGTATTTATAGGCATTTTGAGGTTTGGGAAACTTTGCCCCTCCTGGTAGGATTGTATATCTCATACGTCACTAGCTCATGGACTCTTGCCAATATGAAAAAAATGAATTTATCAGGTAAGTTCTTACATAACTTATGTTTTTGTTCTAAAATGATGTACTAATCCTAGGAATGTTAAGAGACCCTCTACATTCTGTTCTCTACCCATACTCTTGTATGAGTAGCTTTGGTACTAACACACTAGTAACTAAATGTGACACTATGAGAATAAGAGAAAAATAAATATCTATTCTTGAAAGTAAATTTATTTTCTTCACACTCTCATGTTTGATATGTTTGCCTTCCCTGAATGCATTCTTCCTGGTGTCTTTTGCAGATAGGCCTTTACTAAGTGGATTTGACAGTTGGTGGGGTAGTTGATTGCAGCAGTATTAGAATACAATTGTAAGCATGCATGAGTAGTAAAATTGCTTACTGGACAACAATACTGGTAAAATTCAGATTATTTTAATATTATGACAGAATAATCTAGATTTTATTAAAGAGACAGACTAATATTTTGCTTAACTTTTCTTTACTGCTCAACAGCTTTTTAAAGTATAACATATTATCTGCCATAAATTAAAAGAAAAAACATAAATATAACATCCAATGAGATTAGGAAAACATAGGTCAGTATTTGAATGTCCAGTAAGACGGTTAATAGGTATAAATAGTCCAGGTAGACGGTTAAATATCCTCTTTTCTGTTTGATGCGATGAAGAAAATTATTGGAAGTCTGAAAAAATGCAACACATGCTGAAGAAGTACAACAATAACGAGGCCAAACGAATCCCTCATGGAATGATCTCAAAGAAAACTTGGAAGTAAATGCATTTAGAAAATCAGAAGAGAAATCTAGAGAATCTTCTCTTTTAAATTCCTGGAGTTGAAGAAGGTGGAGCTGAAAATATATATAAAAAATTATTAAATATAATAAAATATTAAATATTGGGAGGGAACAATGAATAATGAGAGGTGGGAAAATATTAGTCTCTTTAATAAAATCTAGATTATTCCGTCATAATATTAGGATAATCGGAATTTTATTGCAAGGACAGAGACTTCATATTTTGCTAATTTAAAGCAAACAAATAATCAAGATACCAGATGGTGTAGAATAGACAAAATAGGTTTAAAATAAAATTGACGAAAAACAGAGTCAGAGGACCAATCTGCTGCATTCAAAATATCTTGTAAAGAAGCAGATTTTGAAAAGGCTTTAGAAGCAGAGGCTCCTCTAATTGAATGGGAAGTAAAAAATGTATCCACACCAGCTTGCATCATAATCCATTTAACCCACCTACTAATAGTAGAAGAAACAGGTAAATGAGGAAGAGAAAAAGAAATCAAAAGTTGATTAGAAGAAGAATTTCGTAAAGAAACCGTTCTAGATTCATAGATTTTAAGACAAGATACAACACAAAGTTTAGGCTGTTCATAGAAATAAGGATAAAATATAGAAGAATATAAAGTTTTTTTAGTACGTCTAGACAAAGAGAAAATGACACCATTATGGGAAAACATTTTTGCATCATAATCTATAGCGCGAACATCAGAAATTCTTTTACATAAGACATAATAATGTAGCTAATTTACATGTAAGTTGTTTTAACGATAAATCCGTTTTATCAGGCCAGGATTTAAAATGATTATTTCTAAATCTACATGACAAAAATGTTTGTATCTAGGTACTGGAGGTTTCTTAACCCTAATAGCTTTAAGAAGTTTACATATAGTAACATGTTGACCTATAGGCATATTATGAAAAAGTTCATGTCCAGCTGAAATAGCAGAACGTGCAACAATAATTGATCTGTAAGCCAAACCAGCCTCAAATAAAGAAGTGACATAATTAATAACTTAATTCAAAGGGGCTGAAAAGGGATCCAGAATCCGGTCGTCACACCAGCTAGACCATTTAGACCAGGAGGAAAGATAACTTTTTCTTTTTCCTGGTGCCCAAGAGTCTTGAAGGAGGAGTTTAGCTCCTGACGAAAGACCATCGGAGGACCAGGATCCCCTGAAATGTTCCAAGCAGTAAGTTGAAGGGAACCTTGAAGAAACTAGTTAGTGAAACTCTCCTATTGGATTTGTGAGGAGGTCTTGTTGAAGAGGAATTAATACTGGAAGAAGGAAAGACATCTACAGAAGAGAAGGGAACCAATATTGGGTTGGCCACCAAGGAGTTATCAGAAGGAGAGATAATAGGTTCCTTTTCACAAATGGGACTGTTCGAGGAATCGTCGAAGGTGGAAAGGCATAAGCTCCTTTGACTGGCCAGTGTTGAAGGAAGGTGTCTGTCGCTAGTGCTTTGGGATCTGGTCTCCAACTGAAAAAAGGAAGAATCTGAAAATTCAGACGAGAGGCAAAAAGATCTATGGAAAAAGGACATCTCAGAGACTGTAAACGAAGAAAAATATTTCTGTTCAATTTCCAGTTGCTGGCATCTGACAAAAAACGAGAACCCCAATCTACAGCTTGATTGTCGAGACCTGGTAAATATTCTGCTTGTAAAAAAATATTTCTCTTACATGGTGTATCCAGTCCACTGATTCATCCTTACTTGTGGGATATTCTCAATCCCTACAGGAAGTGGCAAAGAGCACACAGCAGAGCTGTCCACATAGCTCCCCTCAGGCTCCGCCCCCCAGTCATTCTCTTTGCCGCTCTAACAAGTAGCATCTCCACGGGAGGGTAAAGAGTATGTGGTGTTAGATTTGTAGTTTTTATTTCTTCAATCAAGAGTTTATTTTAAAATAGTGCCGGTTTGTACTATTTACTCTGAGGCAGAAAGTGATGAAGATTTCTGCTGAAAGGAAAAAGATTTTAGCATGTTTTAACTAAAATCCATTGCTGTTCCCACACAGGACTGTTGAGTACCGGAGAACTTCAGTTGGGGGGGAACAGTTTGCAGGCTTAACTGCTTAAGGTATGCTCAGTCATTTTTTTCTAACAAGACCTGGTAATGCTAGAAGACTGACAGAAATCCCCATGTGGGAAGGTAAGCCATTTTCTGAGACTCAGTATAGAAGGATGGCTTAGGTTAAGGCCTTAAATACTGGTGGACACTATTATGGGCTAAATTGATTACTTTATTAGCATAATCTCATATTTGTTCAAGTGTTTTAGACGTTTGGAACACTTTTTGGGGTTTTAATACGCCTGGCATATTGTAAGACACCTAATCTGACTCAGGAAGGCCCCATAACTCCAGAATGAAGAGGGAGGGGGCCTCATTTTCGCGCCTCAGTTGCGCAGTTGTTTTGCAAGGCAGTTTCATGCAGCTTCACGTGTAGAGTCCAGAGACTGCAAGGAGGACTCCAGGGAGGCTTATTTTCGTGTACAAATAATCCTAAAGGAAGGTAGGGCCACAGTAGAGACTGTGGCACCGTGCTGTAGTGTGTTAAACCGGTAGCCTGCTTCAATTTGCTCCAGTTTGGGCAATAAGAGGTTAATTGATTTGAAAATTTGTGTGCAATCATTTCAAAGCATTAGGATCATGTGGTGAAAATTTCATAAAGATCGGATGTTTTTTTTGTAGTGCTGTCTAAGTCTGTCAAACATGTCTGAGCCTTCAGATAGACCTTGTTCTTTGTGTTTAAAAGCCATGGCGGTACCCCCATTGCATTTGTGTTTTAAGTGTGCTAAAGCATCTAAGCATTTTAAAGACCATGCAGTGACACTTAAAAATGTAGCCCAAGATGATTCTTTAACGGAAGGTAACGAGGATAGTCCTTCTTCCTCTCCCTATGTGTCGACACCAGTTACGCCCGCACAAGCGATGCCTAGTACCTCTAGCGCATTGGCCCCTATTACCTTACAACAATTAGCAGCAGTAATGGATAATTCCCTTGCAGCATTTTTATCCAAACTGCCAGTTTTTCCAAAAAAGCGCGATAGCTCGGTTTTAAATACAGAGGATGAGCAATCAGAAGCTTTGGATGATTTATCTGTAGTACCCTCACAACACTCTGAAGTGGCAGTGAGGGACGGTCTGTCTGAGGGAGAAATTTCTGACACAGGAAAAGTTTCTCAGCGGGCAGAGTCAGATTCCTTAGCGTTTAAATTTAATCTGGAACACCTCCGCGTCCTGCTTAAGGAGGTTTTAGCTACGCTGGATGATTGTGACCCCATGGTGGTCCCAGAAAAATTGTGTAAAATGGACAGGTTTTTAGAGGTCCCTGTATACACTGAGGCGTTTCCGATCCCAAAGAGGGTGGCGGATATTGTGACTAGGGAGTGGGAGAGACCAGGTGTACCCTTTGTTCCCCCCCCTATCTTTAAGAAAATGTTCCCCATAAACGACCCCAGGCGGGACGCGTGGCAGACGGTCCCTAAGGTAGAGGGAGCTGTTTCAACGCTTGCTAAGCGTTCAACTATACCAATAGAGGACAGTTGTGCTTTCAAAGATCCTATGGATAAAAAATTGGAATGTTTGCTGAAGAAAATGTTTGTTCAGCAAGGTTTCCTTCTTCAACCAATTGCCTGCATTATTCCAGTAACTACTGCAGCGGCCTTTTGGCTTGAGGCTCTGGAGGAGTCGCTCCAGAGGGAGACTTCATACGACGAGGTCATGGATAGAATTCATGCTCTAAAGCTGGCTAATTCCTTTATCACTGATGCCGCTTTCCAATTAGCTAAGTTAGCGGCGAAAAATTCAGGTTTTGCCATTATGGCGCGAAGAGCGCTTTGGCTCAAAGCTGAAAGAAATTATTTTGGATATCACTGGGGGAAAGGGCCATGCCCTTCCACAAGATAGACCGTTTAAGGCCAAAAACAAGGCTAATTTTCGCTCCTTTCGCAACTTCAGGAGCGGACCTGCTGCAACCTCTGCTGCCGCAAAGCAAGATTACGCTTCACAGCCCAAAGCAACCTGGAAACCCTTGCAGGGCTGGAATAAGGGTAAACAGGCCAAGAAGCCTGCGCCTGCTACCAAGACAGCATGAAGGGGTAGCCCCCGATCCGGGATCGGATCTAGTAGGGGGCAGACTCTCTCTCTTTGCTCAGGCTTGGGCAAGAGATGTTCCAGATCCCTGGGCATTAGAAATTGTTGCTCAGGGGTACCTTCTAGAATTCAAGGACTCTCCCCCAAGGGGAAGGTTCCACATTTCTCGTTTGTCTTCAGACCAAACAAAGAAAAAGCCGTTTTTACGCTGTGTAGAAGATCTTCTAAAAATGGGAGTGATACACCCAGTTCCAATTGCAAGAACAAGGACTGGGCTTTTACTCAAACCTGTTCGTAGTTCCCAAAAAGGAAGGAACTTTCAGGCCAATCCTGTGTCTAAAAATTCTAAACAAATTCCTCAGAGTTCCATCTTTCAAAATGGAAACCATTCGGACAATCTTGCCGATGATCCAGGAAGGTCAATATATGACTACCGTGGATCTAAAGGATGCGTACCTACATATTCCTATCCACAAAGATCACCATCAGTTCCTAAGGTTCGCCTTTCTGGACAAACATTACCAATTCGTGGCCCTTCCTTTTGGGTTGGCCACCGCTCCCAGAATTTTCACAAAGGTGCTAGGGTCCCTTCTTGCCGGTACTAAGACCGCGGGGCATTGCAGTAGCACCTTACCTAGACGACATCTTAATACAGGCGTCGTCTTTTCACAGAGCCAAGGCTCATACGGACATTGTTCTGGCCTTTCTAAGGTCTCACAGGTGGAAGGTGAACGTAGAAAAAAGTTCCCTGTCCCCACTCACAAGGGTTCCCTTCCTGGGAACACTAATAGACTCGGTAGAAATGAAAATATTTCTGACAGAACACCAAACTTCCCCTTTACGGATCCAGGTCCAGGGATCCCAAGGCGGCATTGATAGATGCCTTAGTAGCGCCTTGGTCATTCAGTCTAGCTTATGTCTTTCCACCGTTTCCTCTTCTCCCTCGGCTTGTAGCCAGAATCAAACAGGAGAAGGCTTCAGTAATTCTGATAGCGCCTGCGTGGCCACGCAGGACTTGGTATGCAGACCTAGTGGACATGTCATCGGTCCCACCATGGAAACTGCCATTGAGGCAGGATCTTCTAATTCAAGGTCCTTTCAAGCATCCAAATCTAGTTTTTCTACGACTGACTGCTTGGAGATTGAACTCTTAATTCTAGCTAAGCGTGGGTTCTCTGAATCAGTTATAGATACTCTGATCCAGGCCAGAAAGCCTGTCACCAGGAAAATTTACCATAAGATATGGCGGAAATATCTTTGTTGGTGTGAATCTAAAGGTTACTCGTGGAGTAAGGTTAGGATTCCAAGGATTTTGTCCTTTCTCCAAGAAGGATTGGAGAAAGGTTTGTCAGCTAGTTCCTTAAAGGGACAGATATCTGCTCTGTCTATCCTGTTACACAAGCGTCTGGCAGCTGTACCAGACGTTCAGGTGTTTGCACAGGCCCTAGTTAGAATCAAGCCTGTTTACAAACCTGTGGCTCCTCCATGGAGTCTAAATTTAGTTATTTCAGTTCTTCAAGGGGTTCCGTATGAACCTTTGCATTCCATAGATATTAAGTTATTATCTTGGAAAGTTTTGTTTTTGGTAGCTATTTCTTCTGCTCGAAGAGTTTCTGAATTGTCTGCTTTGCAGTGTAATTCACCCTATCTGGTGTTCCATGCAGATAAGGTTGTTTTGCGTACCAAACCTGGTTTCCTTCCAAAAGTGGTTTCTAATAAGAATATTAACCAGGAAATCATTGTTCCTTCTCTGTGTCCTAATCCAGTTTCTAAGAAGGAACGACTGTTACACAATCTTGATGTGGTTCGTGCTTTAAAATTCTATTTGAACGCAACTAAAGATGTCAGACAAACATCATCCTTGTTTGTTGTCTTTTCTGGTAAGAGAAGAGGTCAGAAAGCGACTGCTACCTCTCTTTCCTTCTGGCTGAAAAGCATCATCCGATTGGCTTATGAGACTGCTGGACAGCAGCCTCCTGAACGAATTACAGCTCATTCCACTAGAGCTGTGGCTTCCACATGGGCTTTCAAGAGGCTTCTGTTGAACAGATTTGCAGGGCAGCGACTTGGTCTTCACTGCATACATTTGCCAAATTTTACAAATTCGATACTTTTGCTTCTTCGGAGTCTATTTTTGGGAGAAAGGTTTTGCAAGCAGTGGTGCCTTCCGTTTAGGTTACCTGACTTGTTCCCTCCCCTCATCCGTGTCCTAAAGCTTTGGTATTGGTATCCCACAAGTAAGGATGAATCCGTGGACGGGATACACCATGTAAGAGAAAACAGAATTTATGCTTACCTGATAAATTACCTTCTCTTACGGTGTATCCAGTCCACGGTCCGCCCTGGCAATTAAGTCAGGTTCAAATTTAATTTTTTGTAAAACTACAGTCACCACTGCACCCTATGGTTCTCCTTTTTCTCCTAACAGTCGGTCGAATGACTGGGGGGGCGGAGCCTGAGGGGAGCTATATGGACAGCTCTGCTGTGTGCTCTCTTTGCCACTTCCTGTAGGGATTGAGAATATTCCACAAGTAAGGATGAATCCGTGGACTGGATACACCGTAAGAGAAAGTAATTTATCAGGTAAGCATAAATTCTGTTTTTGAGAAATACATTGATGAATAAAATCCTTGGTAAGATTGGATAAAATCTTTGAAGACTCAATGTAGCAGATTGAGTATTGATGAGGAAACCTAAGAAAATAAGGTTCTGAAGGAGAAATATAGTGAGATTTAAATGATCTAGGATTTGAGAATAATCTTGGTGAAGCAAAAGAATATTGTCCTAAGAAATAATTAGATGAACACCTCTGTTTCTCAACCAAGCTACAACTGGTTTTAAAACTTTCGTAAAAGCCCAAGGAGCTGAAGAAAGACCAAAAGGGAGACAAGGACATTGCCAAACTGAATCTTTCCAAAGAAAATGAAGATAATTTCTGAAATCTGGTGACTAGATAGGTAAGCATCTTTTAAAAACTAACCAATCGAAATCTAGAAGACGATTTCTGAGAAGATGAATACCCTCCATTTTGAAATTGTTTTCTAAAAAAAAGAAGAATTTACATTTCTTAAATTTGCTGCTTTTTCTAAAAGATCTAATATGTCTTGATCTAAAAGGGACATATCTGATTGGGAACATTTTGTTGGAGTTGGAAGAAAAATTCTGAACTGGAGGGAGGGGAAATGAAATTTAAATGAAGACCTGTAATTGACTGGAGAACCCAAGGATCTGAAGTAATAAGGTACCAGTTTTGTACAAAAAGGACTAATCTTCCTCCTATTCCTTTTTGGGAAAAAGGAATGAAGAGAGAGAGATGTGAGAACTTACCTGAGAAAGGTCTGCGGGATGGTCTGTATCTGAAGTTCCGACCTGCCCATTGTCTGTTTCTTGATGGGAAGAAATTGGAATGGGATATTGCTGGAGTGGGCATGTTTTGGAAATAAGACCGTGAAATGGATGGAGAACGTCTGGGAAAGTGGCCCCTGCTTTTCCCAGCCTTGTCAAAAAAATTATTTTGTTGAGGATAAAATATTTTTCTCCAACATAGGTGTGTCCGGTCCACGGCGTCATCCTTACTTGTGGGATATTCTCTTCCCCAACAGGAAATGGCAAAGAGCCCAGCAAAGCTGGTCACACGATCCCTCCTAGGCTCCGCCTACCCCAGTCATTCTCTTTGCCGTTGTACAGGCAACATCTCCACGGAGATGGCTTAGAGTTTTTTAGTGTTTAACTGTAGTTTTTATTATTCAATCAAGAGTTTGTTATTTTAAAATAGTGCTGGTATGTACTATTTACTCAGAAACAGAAAAGAGATGAAGATTTCTGTTTGTATGAGGAAAATGATTTTAGCAACCGTCACTAAAATCCATGGCTGTTCCACACAGGACTGTTGAGAGCAATTAACTTCAGTTGGGGGAACAGTGAGCAGTCTCTTGCTGCTTGAGGTATGACACATTCTAACAAGACGATGTAATGCTGGAAGCTGTCATTTTCCCTATGGGATCCGGTAAGCCATGTTTATTAAGATAGTAAATAAGGGCTTCACAAGGGCTTATTAAGACTGTAGACTTTTTCTGGGCTAAATCGATTCATTATTAACACTTATTTAGCCTTGAGGAATCATTTAATCTGGGTATTTTGATAAGATTATATCGGCAGGCACTGTTTTAGACACCTTATTCTTTAGGGGCTTTCCCAAATCATAGGCAGAGCCTCATTTTCACGCCGGTGTTGCGCACTTGTTTTTGAGAGGCATGACATGCAGTCGCATGTGTGAGGAGCTCTGATACTTAGAAAAGACTTCTGAAGGCGTCATTTGGTATCGTATTCCCCTTTGGGCTTGGTTGGGTCTCAGCAAAGCAGATTCCAGGGACTGTAAAGGGGTTAAAGTTAAAAACGGCTCCGGTTCCGTTATTTTAAGGGTTAAAGCTTCCAAATTTGGTGTGCAATACTTTTAAGGCTTTAAGACACTGTGGTGAAATTTTGGTGAATTTTGAACAATTCCTTCATATTTTTTCGCAATTGCAGTAATAAAGTGTGTTCAGTTTAAAATTTAAAGTGACAGTAACGGTTTTATTTTAAAACGTTTTTTGTACTTTGTTATCAAGTTTATGCCTGTTTAACATGTCTGAACTACCAGATAGACTGTGTTCTGAATGTGGGGAAGCCAGAATTCCTTCTCATTTAAATAAATGTGATTTATGTGACAATGACAATGATGCCCAAGATGATTCCTCAAGTGAGGGGAGTAAGCATGGTACTGCATCATTCCCTCCTTCGTCTACACGAGTCTTGCCCACTCAGGAGGCCCCTAGTACATCTAGTGCGCCAATACTCCTTACTATGCAACAATTAACGGCTGTAATGGATAATTCTGTCAAAAACATTTTAGCCAAAATGAACACTTATCAGCGTAAGCGCGACTGCTCTGTTTTAGATACTGAAGAGCATGACGACGCTGATAATAATGGTTCTGAAGGGCCCCTAAACCAGTCTGATGGGGCCAGGGAGGTTTTGTCTGAGGGAGAAATTACTGATTCAGGGAACATTTCTCAACAAGCTGAACCTGATGTGATTACGTTTAAATTTAAGTTGGAACATCTCCGCATTCTGCTTAAGGAGGTATTATCCACTCTGGATGATTGTGACAAGTTGGTCATCCCAGAGAAACTATGTAAAATGGACAAGTTCCTAGAGGTCCCGGGGCTCCCAGAAGCTTTTCCTATACCCAAGCGGGTGGCGGACATTGTAAATAAAGAATGGGAAAGGCCCGGTATTCCTTTCGTCCCTCCCCCCATATTTAAAAAATTGTTTCCTATGGTCGACCCCAGAAAGGACTTATGGCAGACAGTCCCCAAGGTCGAGGGAGCGGTTTCCACTTTAAACAAACGCACCACTATACCCATAGAAGATAGTTGTGCTTTCAAAGATCCTATGGATAAAAAATTAGAAGGTTTACTTAAAAAGATGTTTGTTCAGCAGGGTTACCTTCTACAACCAATTTCATGCATTGTCCCTGTCGCTACAGCCGCGTGTTTCTGGTTCGATGAGCTGATAAAGGCGGTCGATAGTGATTCTCCTCCTTATGAGGAGATTATGGACAGAATCAATGCTCTCAAATTGGCTAATTCTTTCACCCTAGACGCCACTTTGCAATTGGCTAGGTTAGCGGCTAAGAATTCTGGGTTTGCTATTGTGGCGCGCAGAGCGCTTTGGTTGAAATCTTGGTCAGCTGATGCGTCTTCCAAGAACAAGCTACTTAACATTCCTTTCAAGGGGAAAACGCTGTTTGGCCCTGACTTGAAAGAGATTATCTCTGATATCACTGGGGGTAAGGGCCACGCCCTTCCTCAGGATCGGCCTTTCAAGGCAAAAAATAAACCTAATTTTCGTCCCTTTCGTAGAAACGGACCAGCCCAAAGTGCTACGTCCTCTAAGCAAGAGGGTAATACTTCTCAAGCCAAGCCAGCTTGGAGACCAATGCAAGGCTGGAACAAGGGAAAGCAGGCCAAGAAACCTGCCACTGCTATCAAGACAGCATGAAATGTTGGCCCCCGATCCGGGACCGGATCTGGTGGGGGGCAGACTCTCTCTCTTCTCTCAGCCTTGGGCAAGAGATGTTCTGGATCCTTGGGCGCTAGAAATAGTCTCCCAAGGTTATCTTCTGGAATTCAAGGGGCTTCCCCCGAGGGGGAGGTTCCACAGGTCTCAGTTGTCTTCAGACCACATAAAAAGACAGGCATTCTTACATTGTGTAGAAGACCTGTTAAAAATGGGAGTGATTCATCCTGTTCCATTAGGAGAACAAGGGATGGGGTTCTACTCCAATCTGTTCATAGTTCCCAAAAAAGAGGGAACGTTCAGACCAATCTTAGATCTCAAGATCTTAAACAAGTTTCTCAAGGTTCCATCGTTCAAGATGGAAACCATTCGAACTATTCTTCCTTCCATCCAGGAAGGTCAATTCATGACCACGGTGGATTTAAAGGATGCGTATCTACATATTCCTATCCACAAGGAACATCATCGGTTCCTAAGGTTCGCATTCCTGGACAAGCATTACCAGTTCGTGGCGCTTCCTTTCGGATTAGCCACTGCTCCAAGGATTTTCACAAAGGTACTAGGGTCCCTTCTAGCTGTGCTAAGACCAAGGGGCATTGCTGTAGTACCTTACTTGGACGACATTCTGATTCAAGCGTCGTCCCTTCCTCAAGCAAAGGCTCACACGGACATTGTCCTGGCCTTTCTCAGATCTCACGGATGGAAAGTGAACGTGGAAAAGAGTTCTCTATCTCCGTCAACAAGGGTTCCCTTCTTGGGAACAATAATAGACTCCTTAGAAATGAGGATTTTTCTGACAGAGGCCAGAAAAACAAAACTTCTAGACTCTTGTCGGATACTTCATTCCGTTCCTCTTCCTTCCATAGCGCAGTGCATGGAAGTGATAGGTTTGATGGTAGCGGCAATGGACATAGTTCCTTTTGCGCGCATTCATCTAAGACCATTACAACTGTGCATGCTCAGTCAGTGGAATGGGGACTATACAGACTTGTCTCCGAAGATACAAGTAAATCAGAGGACCAGAGACTCACTCCGTTGGTGGCTGTCCCTGGACAACCTGTCACAAGGGATGACCTTCCGCAGACCAGAGTGGGTCATTGTCACGACCGACGCCAGTCTGATGGGCTGGGGCGCGGTCTGGGGATCCCTGAAAGCTCAGGGTCTTTGGTCTCGGGAAGAATCTCTTCTACCTATAAATATTCTGGAACTGAGAGCGATATTCAATGCTCTCAAGGCTTGGCCTCAGCTAGCGAGGGCCAAGTTCATACGGTTTCAATCAGACAACATGACAACTGTTGCGTACATCAACCATCAGGGGGGAACAAGGAGTTCCCTAGCGATGGAAGAAGTGACCAAAATCATTCTATGGGCGGAGTCTCACTCCTGCCACCTGTCTGCTATCCACATCCCAGGAGTGGAAAATTGGGAAGCGGATTTTCTGAGTCGTCAGACATTGCATCCGGGGGAGTGGGAACTCCATCCGGAAATCTTTGCCCAAGTCACTCAACTGTGGGGCATTCCAGACATGGATCTGATGGCCTCTCGTCAGAACTTCAAAGTTCCTTGCTACGGGTCCAGATCCAGGGATCCCAAGGCGGCTCTAGTGGATGCACTAGTAGCACCTTGGACCTTCAAACTAGCTTATGTGTTCCCGCCGTTTCCTCTCATCCCCAGGCTGGTAGCCAGGATCAATCAGGAGAGGGCGTCGGTGATCTTGATAGCTCCTGCGTGGCCACGCAGGACTTGGTATGCAGATCTGGTGAATGTCATCGGCTCCACCATGGAAGCTACCTTTGAGACGAGACCTTCTTGTTCAGGGTCCGTTCGAACATCCGAATCTGGTCTCACTCCAGCTGACTGCTTGGAGATTGAACGCTTGATCTTATCGAAGCGAGGGTTCTCAGATTCTGTTATCGATACTCTTGTTCAGGCCAGAAAGCCTGTAACTAGAAGGATTTACCACAAAATTTGGAAAAAATATATCTGTTGGTGTGAATCTAAAGGATTCCCTTGGGACAAGGTTAAGATTCCTAAGATTCTATCCTTCCTTCAAGAAGGATTGGAAAAAGGATTATCTGCAAGTTCCCTGAAGGGACAGATTTCTGCCTTGTCTGTGTTACTTCACAAAAAGCTGGCAGCTGTGCCAGATGTTCAAGCCTTTGTTCAGGCTCTGGTTAGAATCAAGCCTGTTTACAAACCTTTGACTCCTCCTTGGAGTCTCAACTTAGTTCTTTCAGTTCTTCAGGGGGTTCCGTTTGAACCCTTACATTCCGTTGATATTAAGTTATTATCTTGGAAAGTTTTGTTTTTGGTTGCAATTTCTTCTGCTAGAAGAGTTTCAGAATTATCTGCTCTGCAGTGTTCTCCTCCTTATCTGGTGTTCCATGCAGATAAGGTGGTTTTACGTACTAAACCTGGTTTTCTTCCAAAAGTTGTTTCTAACAAAAACATTAACCAGGAGATTATCGTACCTTCTCTGGGTCCGAAACCAGTTTCGAAGAAGGAACGTTTGTTGCACAATTTGGATGTTGTTCGCGCTCTAAAATTCTATTTAGATGCTACAAAGGATTTTAGACAAACATCTTCCTTGTTTGTTGTTTATTCCGGTAAAAGGAGAGGTCAAAAAGCAACTTCTACCTCTCTCTCTTTTTGGATTAAAAGCATCATCAGATTGGCTTACGAGACTGCCGGACGGCAGCCTCCCGAAAGAATCACAGCTCATTCCACTAGGGCTGTGGCTTCCACATGGGCCTTCAAGAACGAGGCTTCTGTTGATCAGATATGTAGGGCAGCGACTTGGTCTTCACTGCACACTTTTACCAAATTTTACAAGTTTGATACTTTTGCTTCTTCGGAGGCTATTTTTGGGAGAAAGGTTTTGCAAGCCGTGGTGCCTTCCATTTAGGTGACCTGATTTGCTCCCTCCCTTCATCCGTGTCCTAAAGCTTTGGTATTGGTTCCCACAAGTAAGGATGACGCCGTGGACCGGACACACCTATGTTGGAGAAAACAGAATTTATGTTTACCTGATAAATTACTTTCTCCAACGGTGTGTCCGGTCCACGGCCCGCCCTGGTTTTTTAATCAGGTCTGATAATTTATTTTCTTTAACTACAGTCACCACGGTATCATATGGTTTCTCCTATGCAAGTATTCCTCCTTAACGTCGGTCGAATGACTGGGGTAGGCGGAGCCTAGGAGGGATCGTGTGACCAGCTTTGCTGGGCTCTTTGCCATTTCCTGTTGGGGAAGAGAATATCCCACAAGTAAGGATGACGCCGTGGACCGGACACACCGTTGGAGAAAGTAATTTATCAGGTAAACATAAATTCTGTTTCTAGTATTCATTTTAATTTTGTTTAAGGAATTAAAATTATTAACATAATGACCCAATTGTTTCAGTCCAGCGTCACCAAAGAGTAACCCATTAGCTTTAGGGCCCATTTCAGTTAAGGCGAAGTCGGATATTTTTGGATCAATTTGTCTTAAAACAATACGCCTACGCTGAGAAGCTAATGAAGTATTGGCATCACCAAATAAATATACAATTCTCTGAATCCATTCTCTCAGAATGTATGGATCTACCTGAGTCTAGAGAAATAGCCTCTTCAGAAATCTCAAAAAGTTTAGTTACAGGTCCTAGAACATCAAGTAACTTATCCTGACATGCTTTAAAGTATCGGTCAGTACCTTTTCTTAAATTAAAATCTTTGGAACCAATAAATTTTAATAAATTCACATCAATTTCACGAGTTAAATGTGTATTATGTGGAAAGTCTGGTCTGCGACATTCCGCTTTTAAAGTAGATTTTGTTTTCTTAGACAATGGTTTCCTGATATAATAATCTAGGAACTTCGCCACCCGTTTAGATGGTCTCTATTGGGAGGATCTAGGGTGTTGGAGTACATCAGTAAATAAATTTGTTATCAAAAAGTTTAGTTTTAGGAGAACTAGAAATTTTTCTCTTTCTTTTTAGAATTTTCCTCAGAAGAAGAGGAATCAACAATATCTGAAAAATTATCATCATCTTTTTTAAGTTCCTCATCAGAGAAATCATAGGAGTCATTCGACTCAGTTGAAGAAACTAAATCTACATGTTTTCTGCAATCTACAATTTTTTGAAATTGAAAACCAGTTTCAGAATCAGAGTCTGAATTAAAATTATCATCTTGTTTTTGTAATGCAGAATCTCTATTGTCTGAACAAGGCAGACATACAACAGACTTTAATCGTCTGTTAGATTTTTTTAGGTAAAGATTTAATTAAATGCTTTCAGCTTCATCAGATTCCAGACAGACATTACCTCGTGGCTTACATCAACCATCAGGGGGGACGAGACGTTCCCTAGCGATGATAGAGGTTTCTCGGGTATTGGAATGGGCAGAGTCCCACAGCTGCTCACTCTGCAATCCACATTCCAGGTGTGGACTACTGGGAAGCGGATTTTCTCAGCAGGCAATCCTTCAATCCGGGGAATGGTCTCTCCACCCGAGGTGTTTGCGGACATTTGTCACAGGTGGGGGACGCCGGAGATAGATCTCATGGCCTCAAGACTCAATTACAAGCTACCCAAATACGGGTCATGGTCCAGGGATCCCCAGGCAGAGCTGATAGATGCCTTAGCGGTGCCTTGGGGGTTCAACCTAGCTTACATTTTTTCACCGTTGCCACTGCTACCTAGTGGCCCGCATCAAGCAGGAGCAAGCTTCAGCTATTCGGATTGCTCCGTCGTGGCCGCGGAGGACGTGGTTTGCGGATCTGGTGGGGATGTCATCTTCTCCTCCATGGAGGTTACACTGTCGCAGGGATCTGTTGGTAAAGGGTCCCTTTCAACATCAAAATCTAGATTATCTGAGGCTGACTGGAGATTGAACGCCTAGTCTTGGCCAAGAGAGGGTTTTCTGAGAGAGTGATACTCTCGTTCAGGCCAGGAAGCCGGTCACTCGTCGCATCTATCATAAGGTGTGGAGGACTTGTCCTGGTGTGAGAAGCATGGATATCCTTGGCACAAGATTAAGGTATCCAGGAATCTGTCCTTTCTCCAGGATGGGTTGGAGAAGGGGCTTGTCGCAAGTTCCTTAAAGGGACAAATTTCCGTATTATCTGTTTTGTTGCTCAAGAGGCTCGCTAAGCTTCCTGATATTCAGTCTTTTGTTCAGGCTCTGTCTAGAATCAGGCCTGTTTTTAGACACTCCGCTCCTCCCTGGAGCTTGAATCTGGTTCTGAAGGTGTTGCAGAGGGTTCCGTTCGAACCTATGCACACTATTGACCTTAAAATTCTTTCCTGGTAGGTTCTCTTTCTGTTGGCTATTGCATCGGCGAGGAGTCTCTGAGTTGGCGGCCTTGCAATATTTGCCTCCATATTTGGTTTTTCACTCTGATAAGGCTGTTCTTCGCACTGGTTTGGGATTTATTCCCAAGGTTGTGTCTAACCGTAACATCAATCAGGAAATAGTTGTTTCTTCTTTGTGTCCTAACCCTACTACATAATTTTTATGTGTTTCGGGCTTTGAAGTTTTATCTTCAAGCTACGACGGATTTCAGATAGTCTATATCTCTTTTGTGTGGTGTATTCAGAAAAGCACAAGGGGCAGAAAGCCTCTTCAACTTCTTTGTCCTTTTTGGCTGTGGAGTATGATTCACTTGGCCTACTAGACAGCGGGACATAAGCCTCCTCAGAGGATCACGGCTCATTCAACTAGAGCTGTGGCTTCTTCTTGGGCCTTCAAGAATGAGGCCTCTATGGAGCTGATTTGTAAGGCAGCTACCTGGTCCTCCTTTCACACTTTTACAAAGTTTTACAAATTTGATGTTTTTGCTTCGGTGGAAGCAGTTTTTGGGAGAGAGGTTTTGCAGGCTGTGGTGCCCTCAGATTAGGGTCCGCCTATTTTGCCCTCCCATTTTTTTTATTCAGTGTCCTTGGGTATTGTTTCCCACAAGTAATGAATGAAGCCGTGGACTCTCCTCCCCTTTAGATGGAAAAACATATATTATGCTTTGTTTTCCATCGTGGGGAGGAGAGTCCACGGCTCCCGCCCATTACTCCGTTGGGCAGACCTAAATTTAGTTTGTTCTTCTGGCACCATTTATACCCTGATATTTCTCCTACTGTTCCTTGTTCCCTTGGCAGAATGACTCGGGGGATGAGGGGAGTGGGGGAGGTATTTAAGCGTTTGGTTGGGGTGTTTTTTGCCTCCTCCTGGTGGCCAGGTTCTTAATTCCCACAAGTAATGAATGAAGCTGTGGACTCTCCTCCCCACGATGGAAATAAAATAATCAGGTAAGCATAATTTGTGTTTTTTTTAATGCTCAGTTTTTTTCTAGCGTTGCTGGAACTTAAGAATTTTCTGTTTACGTAAACTTATGGACAGTTAGGACCTGTTTTGGGTAATAGTTAAGTCTACTCTTTCTTTCTACAAGAGAGAGTGTTATTCTTAAAGGGAAGTACAAACAAACAATGTTTTTGTTCCTTTCACTCCCCTAGATATCAAAAGTCTTAATCCAACCAGAAGCCTGGATCTTCTTGGTCTAAAAACAAACAGAGGAAAAACCCCAATTCAAAGCAGAAATCTGCATGAAGGGACGGCCCCCTGTCTAGACTATCTTCTGCTAGAGGGCAGATTGATTTTATTTCAGAAGGCCTTGGGGCCTATTTATTAATGTGCGAGCGGACATGATACAAAGTAGCGTATCATGTCCGCCGCACATACGCTGTCGTCATTGATCATTACACAAGCAGTTCTAGTGAACTGCTTGTGCAATGCCGCTCCCTGCAGAATTGCTGCCAATTGATGTCCGCCGCCTCAGAGCAGGCGGACAAGTTATGGAGCAGCAGTCTTTATGAAGGCTCGTGCAGAAACAGGGGCATCAAGCTTCATTTGGAGCTTGATAATTCGGCCCCCTGGTCTCAATCAGTTCAGGATTCGTGGGTTCTCAATATTTCCCATTATTATTTTGTGTGTCTCACATCCCAAAGGATCCTGTAAAGGCAGCTGCCTTTGTTCAATATGCTCAAGACCTAGAGAACATGGTATTGATCCAAACTGTTCCAAACTCTCAACAGGGTCAGGGTTTCTATTCCAACCTCTTTTATTTCTAGGATAGGACTGTAGGTGCTTTCCTTCTTTAGGACAATAAAGACTCTGAACAAATTAGTTTGTATACCTTCTTTGAAAATGGATACAATGCATACCATTTTGCCTCTAGTTCAGGTAGGTCAATTTATGATATCCATAAATTAAAGGATGCATATCTGCACATTCCTATTCCTAAGAATAATTTCCAGTTTCTAAGATTTCCAATTTGTGCCCCATACCTTCGTTCTGTCCACAGCCCCTCGTATCTTCACGAAGGTAATAGGGGTTATCTTAGCAGTGATCAGAACTCATGGAATATCATTGCCCTTATTTGGACGATAATTTAGAAGAGTTTCTAAATTATCCGCCTTCTGATCATCCCTTTTGATTTTTCATCAGGATAAAGCAGTCCTCCGGGCTAAATATGATTTTCTCCTGAATGAAGTGACTTCAGAAAATATTAATCTGTAGATTGTCGTTCCTTTTCTGTGCCCAAATCTTTCTAACTCTAAGGAACACCTACTTCACAATTTGGATGTAGTCAGAGCCTTAAAATGTTTATCTTCAGGCTACTATAGATTTTAGTCCAGCAACAGGAACACTTTCCCTCTTTCCCTACGGCACCTGCTATCATATAAAAAAAAAAAATTCTTTGCTGTTGTCCTTGTGCCTTCTACTACTTACTAGAACGGAGCGAGAGGGGGTGTGTCAGGTATTGCAGCGTGAAGACCAGTACGCTGTGTGTGACACTGAGATACAGAGGAGGACTGTCTGAGTGCTGCCTTGGAGGCTGTTTGTTACTATAGATTTTAGACTTCTAGCTTATTTATCCACTTTTCAGGTACCAGAAAGGGTCAAAAGGCTTGGTTGACATCATGGCTGAAGCAGACTATTTGTAATGCTTTCTTGGTTGCCGGAAAACACCTCCAGAAATACTACTACTACTACTATGTCTGTATTTACTACTTGGAACAGATTTGCAAGGCGACAAATTTGTCTTCTCTCCGTACCTTTTTTTTTTTTTTTTTTTAAACAAATTCTATTATTTTGATAACTATGCTTCTTCCGAAGCTGCTTTTGGCAGGAAAGTCCTTCAGGCTGTAGTGTCCAGCAAATAAGAACTGCCATCATTTTGGCCCACCCATGGACTCTCGGCTTGGGTATTATATCCCACATGTTATGGACACAGATGGACTCATCTACAGAATTTATACTTAAAGATTCAATTTCTTTCTTTCAGAATGAGGCCATAGGACCAGCACAATTTTTTTTTTCTTCTTCTTTATGGGTGACAGTTCTCATTTGCACCTCTTAACCCTGCTTTCTGTCTTTCCTACCTTTTCTGTCTCTCTCCTCTGCTATACTTAAACTGAGTGGGGAGAGGAGGTGGGAGGGATTAAAGCTCTTTTGAGGGTTCTTGACCTCCTCCTATTGGCAGGAAATATATTCCACATTATGGACACTTTTTTATGGACTCTCATGATCCCAAAAGAGAAATTTATTTGCAAGTATAAATTCTGTTTTTGAACAAAAAATCTGAAAAAGAAGCAGAGCGCAACCAGAATCAAGTGCAGTATTTAAGTGAAGAGAATACAGCGCTATAAAAAGTTGCACTTATAATGTTAACAAAACTTTAATTCATCTCAGTAAATACATAAAAATCTGTGAGGTATCCGCACTTCTCTCCTTTATCGATAGCACCAATCCGCGTATGTTTGAAATGATCAGGCAGCTAGCGTCCATACGTCCTGCGTACTTCCACAGTCTTTCTCAAGAGGATACGTGTTATGGTTATTAGTTGCAGTTACTCTCCTTAAATGTCCTTAAATGTCAATACAGCCCTTCTCGTTGGCTGTAATCTGCACAACTACCTGCACTATTAATTTAGAATGTCCATATTCGTGATCTCCACAGGGAGAGAAAAAAAAGCATTAAACTATACATGTTTAAAAAAGACCGCCCATTAATAGAAGAAAAATATATAATGCAATAAGGGCACATATGAAACATACAAAATACATATTTAATAATATGTTCTCCTTATTGCATGATATATTCTTCTATTAATGGGCCAGCTTTTTTAAACATATATAGTTGAGTGTTTTTTTTCTCTCCCTGTGGAGATCACGTAAATGGACATTCTAAATTAATAGTGCAGGTAGTTTGTGGATTGCAACCAATGAGAAGGGCTGTATTGACATTTAAGGAGAGTAACTGCAACTAACAACCATAACACGTATCCTCTTGAGAAAGACTGCACGTTAGCAGATGAAACGCCTTGAGGTCTTTTGGACATTGTAGGTACCTGTAGTGCCCACGATTTGGCTGTGGAAATACGCAGGATGTATGGACGCTAGCTGCCTGATCATTTCAAACATACACTGATTGGTGCTATCGATAAAAGAGAGACGTGCGGGATACCTCACAGATTTTTATGTATTTGCTGAGATGAATTAAAGTTTCGTTAACATTGTAAGTGCAACTTTTTGTAGCGCTGTGTTTTCTTCACTAAAATACTGCACTTGATTCTGGTTGCGCTCTGCTTCTTTTTCAGATTTTTTGGCTTCTATCATACTCCGGTGACACCATCGGTGAAACAGCAGCAACCAGATTCTGCTTTTGAACATTATCTACATATTTGGCGTTTTTGGTCATTGGTGAGACTAATATTGACAGAGATTTTAAATGTGGACATTTTTATATATTTACTTTCATCTGTTATTGATCTTTTACATTCTATTTTATGTGAAGTTTGTTTCAATATTTTTTACTGATTAAGCATATACAGTTGAGTTTGTATCTATTTTACTTCTTTATTTTTTATTAATTGTGATCTATTCCTCCAACTGGGCAACAAGCACTGGGAAATGTCCCTCTCCTACCTGTTTTTAAACAAGTTCTATCTACATTAGACATGTAACAACAACTTACTGTCGCTATCATCAAACAAGGAAGCCGTTTTGGAAATGTAGCGTGTATTATAATTATAGAATTGTAGGATAGTTATGTAACATACCTTTTTAATTTAAAGATTACCAACATTTTTATTTTTAGGTTCGCACTCTTGCCAGCGCTGGAGGCCCAGACAACTTGGTATTTTTAGATCCTGAGAAATATAAAAAATCTCGTTCACCTGAGTCACCAGCTGGAGATGGAAGTGGATCACATCCAAAGTGGCTAGTGGGAGAGCAGGAGTTTGAAGCTCTTATGCGTATGTTGGATAATTTGGTAAGAATTTTTTCTAATTGACCTTATGTTTGTAAGAAAATATTGTTGCGCACAATCAATATTATAGAGAGTATATTTTTAAAAGGTTAATTTGTTTTTAACCCCAGTTAGCATATTTGTGATTTTATGGTATTTCATTTCTCATCCACTTGTGGAAGGAACTTTCCAGAAGTCGTTAGACACCACCTATTCATATAAGCACCCATCTATTTTTCAAGGGCATCTGCTATGTTTCTGTTTGTAGTATGTTGTGTGCAAAACAGTCAGTAGTCTCTCTCTTATTGCAAGAATCAGGTTATCCCCTGCCATGTTTCGTGGATGTCTGTGACCTAAGATTTTTATATTATAGGCCATTTTTGTGAAATTGTTTGTGGGTATACTTTTATATAGTTGTAAAACCCTTTATCCAAACTGCTTGGGAGTAGAAAATGTTTGGATTTTGGAATATTTGTATGTTTAAATCTGTGAAGTGGTGCTTTTTGAAGAGAGATTGGAACAAAATGTAAACAACAATATTTAATGTCATTTAGGCAATATTTAATTGTCATACTACAGTTTATACATGCAAACAAAGGTATTTCTCCAACATAGGTGTGTCCGGTCCACGGCGTCATCCTTACTTGTGGGATATTCTCTTCCCCAACACAAAATGGCAAAGAGCCCAGCAAAGCTGGTCACATGATCCCTCCTAGGCTCCGCCTACCCCAGTCATTCTCTTTGCCGTTGTACAGGCAACATCTCCACGGAGATGGCTTAGAGTTTTTTAGTGTTTAACTGTAGTTTTTATTATTCAATCAAGAGTTTGTTATTTTAAAATAGTGCTGGTATGTACTATTTACTCTGAAACAGAAAAGAGATGAAGATTTCTGTTTGTAAGAGGAAAATGATTTTAGCAACCGTTACTAAAATCGATGGCTGTTCCACACAGGACTGTTGAGAGGAATTAACTTCAGTTGAGGGAACAGTGAGCAGAATTTTACTGCTTGAGGTATGACACATTCTAACAAGACGATGTAATGCTGGAAGCTGTCATTTTCCCTATGGGATCCGGTAAGCCATTTTTTTACAGACAATAAATAAGGGCTTCACAAGGGCTTTTTAAGACTGTAGACATTTTCTGGGCTAAATAGATTCATATATAAACATATTTAGCCTTGAGGAATCATTTTAATCTGGGTATTTTGTAAAATAATATCGGCAGGCACTGTTTTGGACACCTTATTCTCTAGGGGCTTTCCCTAATCATAGGCAGAGTCTCATTTTCGCGCCGGTATTGCGCACTTGTTTTTGAGAAGCATGACATGCAGTCGCATGTGTGAGGAGCTCTGATACATAGAAAAGACTTTCTGAAGGCGTCATTTGGTATCGTATTCCCCTTTGGGCTTGGTTGGGTCTCAGCAAAGCAGATACCAGGGACTGTAAAGGGGTTAAAGATAAAAACGGCTCCGGTTCCGTTATTTTAAGGGTTAAAGCTTCCAAATTTGGTGTGCAATACTTTTAAGGCTTTAAGACACTGTGGTGAAATTTTGGTGAATTTTGAACAATTCCTTCATACTTTTTCGCAATTGCAGTAATAAAGTGTGTTCAGTTTAAAATTTAAAGTGACAGTAACGGTTTTATTTTAAAACGTTTTTTGTACTTTGTTATCAAGTTTATGCCTGTTTAACATGTCTGAACTACCAGATAGACTGTGTTCTGAATGTGGGGAAGCCAAGGTTCCTTCTCATTTAAATAGATGTGATTTATGTGACACAAAATTTAGAGAAAATGATGCCCAAGATGATTCCTCAAGTGAGGGGAGTAAGCATGGTACTGCATCATCCCCTCCTTCGTCTACACCAGTCTTGCCCACTCAGGAGGCCCCTAGTACATCTAGCGCGCCAATACTCCTTACTATGCAACAATTAACGGCTGTAATGGATAATTCTATCAAAAACATTTTAGCCAAAATGCCCACTTATCAGCGTAAGCGCGACTGCTCTGTTTTAGATAATACTGAAGAGCATGAGGACGCTGATGATATTGTTTCTGAAGGGCCCCTACACCAGTCTGAGGGGGCCAGGGAGGTTTTGTCTGAGGGAGAAATTTCAGATTCAGGGAAAATTTCTCAACAAGCTGAACCTGATGTGATTACATTTAAATTTAAGTTGGAACATCTCCGCGCTCTGCTTAAGGAGGTGTTATCCACTCTGGATGATTGTGAGAATTTGATCATCCCAGAGAAACTATGTAAAATGGACAAGTTCCTAGAGGTCCCGGGGCCCCCAGAAGCTTTTCCTATACCCAAGCGGGTGGCGGACATTGTAAATAAAGAATGGGAAAGGCCCGGTATACCTTTCGTCCCTCCCCCCATATTTAAAAAATTGTTTCCTATGGTCGACCCCAGAAAGGACTTATGGCAGACAGTCCCCAAGGTCGAGGGGGCGGTTTCTACTTTAAACAAACGCACAACTATACCCATAGAAGATAGTTGTGCTTTCAAAGATCCTATGGATAAAAAATTAGAAGGTTTGCTTAAAAAGATATTTGTTCAGCAAGGTTACCTTCTACAACCAATTTCATGCATTGTCCCTGTCACTACAGCCGCGTGTTTCTGGTTCGATGAGCTAGAAAAGGCGATCACTAGTGATTCTCCTCCTTATGAGGAGATTATGGACAGAATCCGTGCTCTCAAATTGGCTAATTCTTTCACCCTAGACGCCACTTTGCAATTGGCTAGGTTAGCGGCGAAAAATTCTGGGTTTGCTATTGTGGCGCGCAGAGCGCTTTGGTTGAAATCTTGGTCAGCGGATGCGTCTTCCAAGAACAAATTGCTTAACATTCCTTTCAAGGGGAAAACGCTGTTTGGCCCTGACTTGAAAGAGATTATCTCTGATATCACTGGGGGTAAGGGCCACGCCCTTCCTCAGGATAGGTCTTTCAAGGCCAAAAATAAACCTAATTTTCGTCCCTTTCGTAGAAACGGACCAGCCCCAAGTGCTACGTCCTCTAAGCAAGAGGGTAATACTTCTCAAGCCAAGCCAGCCTGGAGACCAATGCAAGGCTGGAACAAGGGAAAGCAGGCCAAGAAACCTGCCACTGCTACCAAGACAGCATGAAATGTTGGCCCCCGATCCGGGACCGGATCTGGTGGGGGGCAGACTCTCTCTCTTCGCTCAGGCTTGGGCAAGAGATGTTCTGGATCCTTGGGCACTAGAAATAGTCTCCCAAGGTTATCTTCTGGAATTCAAGCAAAGGTACTAGGGTCCCTTCTAGCGGTGCTAAGACCAAGGGGCATTGCAGTAGTACCTTACTTGGACGACATTCTGATTCAAGCGTCGTCCCTTCCTCAAGCAAAGGCTCACACGGACATAGTCCTGGCCTTTCTCAGATCTCACGGATGGAAAGTGAACGTGGAAAAGAGTTCTCTATCTCCGTCAACAAGGGTTCCCTTCTTGGGAACAATAATAGACTCCTTAGAAATGAGGATTTTTCTGACAGAGGCCAGAAAAACAAAACTTCTAAACTCTTGTCAAATACTTCATTCCGTTCCTCTTCCTTCCATAGCGCAGTGCATGGAAGTAATAGGTTTGATGGTAGCGGCAATGGACATAGTTCCTTTTGCGCGCATTCATCTAAGACCATTACAACTGTGCATGCTCAGTCAGTGGAATGGGGACTATACAGACTTGTCTCCGACGATACAAGTAAATCAGAGGACCAGAGATTCACTCCGTTGGTGGCTGTCCCTGGACAACCTGTCACAAGGGATGAACTTCCGCAGGCCAGAGTGGGTCATTGTCACGGCCGACGCCAGTCTGATGGGCTGGGGCGCGGTCTGGGGACCCCTGAAAGCTCAGGGTCTTTGGTCTCGGGAAGAATCTCTTCTACCGATAAATATTCTGGAACTGAGAGCGATACTCAATGCTCTCAAGGCTTGGCCTCAGCTAGCAAAGGCCAAGTTCATACAGTTTCAATCAGACAACATGACGACTGTTGCGTACATCAACCATCAGGGGGGAACAAGGAGTTCCCTGGCGATGGAAGAAGTGACCAAAATCATTCAATGGGCGGAGACTCACACCTGTCTGCAATCCACATCCCAGGAGTGGAAAATTGGGAAGCGGATTTTCTGAGTCGTCAGACATTACATCCGGGGGAGTGGGAACTCCATCCGGAAATCTTTGCCCAAATTACTCAACTGTGGGGCATTCCAGACATGGATCTGATGGCCTCTCGTCAGAACTTCAAGGTTCCTTGCTACGGGTCCAGATCCAGGGATCCCAAGGCGACTCTAGTAGATGCACTAGTAGCACCTTGGACCTTCAAACTAGCTTATGTATTCCCGCCGTTTCCTCTCATCCCCAGGCTGGTAGCCAGGATCAATCAGGAGAGGGCATCGGTGATCTTGATAGCTCCTGCGTGGCCACGCAGGACTTGGTATGCAGATCTGGTGAATATGTCATCGGCTCCACCATGGAAGCTACCTTTGAGACGAGACCTTCTTGTTCAAGGTCCGTTCGAACATCCGAATCTGGTCTCACTCCAACTGACTGCTTGGAGATTGAACGCTTGATCTTATCAAAGCGAGGGTTCTCAGATTCTGTTATTGATACTCTTGTTCAGGCCAGAAAGCCTGTAACTAGAAAAATTTACCACAAAATATGGAAAAAATATATCTGTTGGTGTGAATCTAAAGGATTCCCTTGGGACAAGGTAAAAATTCCTAAGATTCTATCCTTTCTTCAAGAAGGATTGGAGAAAGGATTATCTGCAAGTTCCTTGAAGGGACAGATTTCTGCCTTGTCTGTGTTACTTCACAAAAAGTTGGCAGCTGTGCCAGATGTTCAAGCCTTTGTTCAGGCTCTGGTTAGAATCAAGCCTGTTTACAAACCTTTGACTCCTCCTTGGAGTCTCAACTTAGTTCTTTCAGTTCTTCAGGGGGTTCCGTTTGAACCCTTACATTCCGTTGATATTAAAGGGACAGTTTACTCAAAAATTTTCTCCCCTTTAATTTGTTCCCAATGATCCACTTTACCTGCTGGAGTGTATTAAATTGTTTACAAGTAGCTCCTTTACCCTTATATTGGCATTTGAAATTGTTAATTTAGCATGTGGTATCCCCACCTATTCTGAAAGTTTGTGGCCGCGCGTACCAGCTATAGATAAGCTTTGTAAACACAGCCAGCAGAAGAAATTACACTCCCAGTGTGATAAAGCAGAGATAAGGTAATAAAATGTTGATTTTCCATTGTTCTCTCAAAGTACTGGTGATTGTTTTAAGGACAGATATAAGCTAAAGAAGCAGGTATATGTGCACAATGTGATACAGTAATGAGATCTGATTATACCTACAAGCTCAACCTATTTTATTAGGCTGTGGCTTCAAAACACAAAATCAGAGCTTTAATATACAGAAATAAACCTTAAAAAGCTAATTTTCATACATTTTTTACTCTGCAGTTGGTAAAAAAAGCAATTGTAAACACATTAAGGGAAAAACCATTTTACAGTATACTGTCCCTTTAAGTTATTATCTTGGAAAGTTTTGTTTTTGGTTGCAATTTCTTCTGCTAGAAGAGTTTCAGAATTATCTGCTCTGCAGTGTTCTCCTCCTTATCTGGTGTTCCATGCAGATAAGGTGGTTTTACGTACTAAACCTGGTTTTCTTCCGAAAGTTGTTTCTAACAAAAACATTAACCAGGAGATAGTCGTGCCTTCTTTGTGTCCGAATCCAGTTTCAAAGAAGGAACGTTTGTTGCACAATTTGGATGTTGTTCGCGCTCTAAAATTCTATTTAGATGCTACAAAGGATTTTAGACAAACATCTTCCTTGTTTGTTGTTTACTCTGGTAAAAGGAGAGGTCAAAAAGCAACTTCTACCTCTCTCTCTTTTTGGATTAAAAGCATCATCAGATTGGCTTATGAGACTGCCGGACGGCAGCCTCCTGAAAGAATCACAGCTCATTCCACTAGGGCTGTGGCTTCCACATGGGCCTTCAAGAACGAGGCTTCTGTTGATCAGATATGTCGGGCAGCGACTTGGTCTTCACTGCACACTTTTACCAAATTTTACAAGTTTGATACTTTTGCTTCTTCTGAGGCTATTTTTGGGAGAAAGGTTTTGCAAGCCGTGGTGCCTTCCATTTAGGTGACCTGATTTGCTCCCTCCCTTCATCCGTGTCCTAAAGCTTTGGTATTGGTTCCCACAAGTAAGGATGACGCCGTGGACCGGACACACCTATGTTGGAGAAAACAGAATTTATGTTTACCTGATAAATTACTTTCTCCAACGGTGTGTCCGGTCCACGGCCCGCCCTGGTTTCTTAATCAGGTCTGATAATTTATTTTCTTTAACTACAGTCACCACGGTATCATATGGTTTCTCCTATGCAAATATTCCTCCTTTACGTCGGTCGAATGACTGGGGTAGGCGGAGCCTAGGAGGGATCATGTGACCAGCTTTGCTGGGCTCTTTGCCATTTCCTGTTGGGGAAGAGAATATCCCACAAGTAAGGATGACGCCGTGGACCGGACACACCGTTGGAGAAAGTAATTTATCAGGTAAACATAAATTCTGTTTTTTATATAATTTTAATAGTTTTGTATATGTAGTGCCACCAGAAAGATAGTACAGAGGTAATAGTTTTTGTTGTTTCTTTCCAAAGATATGGTGAGTCTACGGAATCATCAATTACTAGTGGGAAGAGCACCACAGCAAAGTTGCTATATATGTCACTTCCCTTACCCATAACCCACAGTCATTCTCTTTGCCTCTAGTGGAAGGAGGAAGTGAAGTAATTAGGTGTCCTGATAAAGATTCTTCTATCAAGATTTTTTTTTTTAAGTCTGGGCAAGATTGCTCTGGCCTTCCTTCACAGTTTGGGTATAGCTGTATTCCACGTTAGTCTCTTCAGCAGGGCTCTGGTGGCTTTAAAGTAGTTAGGAACTTGTAAAGTGGGCTTTGCTGCATTTTCCTAACAGGTTGCTGCCCTGGTATAGCAAACCTGAGTAAGTTTACTCTGTCTTTCTCTCATACTTTGTGAGGTCGTCTGACTGCCGGGCGACTGAAATGCAGGTAAGTGCCTTTTTTTGTCTTCTGGGGCTAGGAGGCTGGCACTGAAAGGGTTGAGGATCCTCTGCAGTTAAGGGACAATATATCCTTGGAGACTTAGGAGTTAATTCTCTTCACAACATGGAAGGATTAACTCTCCAATTGAGGGCTCAGAGTTCTATTGTTTACCCTTTATTTTTATTTAGAGATTTGTTAGTGGCGTTCTTCCTAAGGGGCTGAGTGTTCCTCTAGAGAAGCGCAGCGCTTCTCAGTTTAACTTTATTTTTCAACTCTTCATGGTTTTTGTGCGAGTTGAAGCTTCATAGCGCAGACAGTGTTTGGCGGCATGAAGGCTTTTTTGACTCGTTTGTTTTGTGTCTATCTGTTAGGCACGCTTTCTTTCATGTAATTGGCAAGAGTCCATGAGCTAGTGACGTATGGGATATACATTCCTACCAGGAGGGGCAAAGTTTCCCAAACCTCAAAATGCCTATAAATACACCCCTCACCACACCCACAATTCAGTTTTACAAACTTTGCCTCCCATGGAGGTGGTGAAGTAAGTTTGTGCTAGATTTCTATGTTGATATGCGCTTCGCAGCAGGCTGAAGCCCGGTTTTCCTCTGAGTGCAGTGAATGTCAGAGGGATGTGAAAAGAGTATTGCCTATTTGAATACCATGGTCTTCCTCTAGGGGATCTATTTCATAGGTTCTCGGTTATCGGTCGTAGAGATTTCTTCTCCTACCTCCCTTTTCAGATCAACGACATACTCTTATATACAATTACCTCTACTGATTCTCGTTTCAGTACTGGTTTGGCTATCTACTATATGTAGATGAGTGTCTAAGGGTAAGTAAGTCTTATTTTATTCATGACACTCTAAGCTATGGTTGGGCACTTTACATATAAAGTTCTAAATATATGTTTTAAACTTATATTTGCCATGATTCAGGATAATCAGTATTCCTTTTTTTCAGACTGTCAGTTTAATTTTTTGGGAAAATGCATACGAATAAATATTTTTCTTACCTTAAAAATTTTCAATTGACTTTTTTTTCTAAATTGCGTGCTGTTAGGCTCGCAGGTGCAGAAAATGCTACAATTTATTGCGTCATTTTTGGCGAAAGACTTTTTTGGCGCAAACATTTTGTCCTTTCACGTGGTTGCGTCATTTTTGGACGCATGTGTGTTGCAGACGTTTTTGGCGCCAAAAAAATGTGGGCGTCATTCTTAGCGCCAAAAAATGTGGGCGTCATACTTGGCGCCAGTTTTTTTTCATTATTTCAGTCTCACTTTTTTGTTGCTTCTGGTTGCTAGAGGCTTGTTTGGTTTTGCATTTTTTTCCCATTCCTGAAACTGTCATTTAAGGAATTTGATAATTTTGCTTTATATGTTGTTTTTTCTATTACATATTGCAAGATGTCACTTCCTGATCCTGGATCAGAATCTACTTCTGGAAAGACGCTGCCTGATGTTGGTTCTACCAAAGCTAAGTGCATTTGTTGAAAACTTTTGGTAACTGTTCCTCCGGCTGTAGTTTGTGTTAGTTGTCATGATAAACTTTCTAACGCAGATAGTATTTCCATTTGTAATAATCCATTACCTGTTGTTGTTCCTTCAACATCTAATGTTCAGGATGTTCCTGTTAATGTAAAATAATTTGTTTCTAATTCTATTCGGAAGGCTCTGTCTGTTATTCCTCCTTCTAGTAAACGTAAAAGGTCTTAAAACTTCTCATATTTCAGATGAATTTTTAAATGACCGCCATCATTCTGACTTACAGTATCTATTTCTGATGAGGATCTATCTGGTTCAGAAGATTCTGCCTCAGATATTGACACTGATAAATCTTCATATTTGTTTAAGATGGAGTTTATTCGTTCTTTACTTAAAGAAGTGTTGATTGCATTAGATATGGAGGAGTCTAGTCCTCTTGATATTAAAACTAATAAGCGTTTAAATTCAGTTTTTAAACCTCATGTAGTTATTCCAGAAGTTTTTCCAGTTCCTGATGCTATTTCAGAAGTAATTTCTAGGGAATGGAATAGTCTGGGTACTTCATTTACTCCTTCACCAAGGTTTAAGAAATTGTACCCTTTGCCATCTGATAGATTAGCATTTTGGGAAAAAAATCCCCAAAGTTGATGGGGCTATCTCTACTCTTGCTAAACGTACTACTATTCCTACGGCAGATAGTACTTCTTTTAAGGATCCTTTAGATAGAAAGCTTTAAGCCTTTCTAAGGAAGGCTTATTTATGTTCAGGTAATCTTCTTAGACCTGCTATTTCTTTGGCTGATGTTGCTGCAGCTTCCACCTTCTGGTTGGAGGCTTTAGAGCAACAAGTGTCAGACCATAATGCTTATAGCATTGTTAAACTTCTTCAACATGCTAATAATTTTGTTTGTGATGCCATTTTTGATATCATTAGGATTGATGTCAGGTATATGTCTTTAGCTATTTTAGCTAGAAGAGCTTTATGGCTTAAGTCTTGGAATGCAGATATGACGTCTAAGTCAACGTTGCTTTCTCTTTCTTTCCAAGGTAATAAACTATTTGGTTCTCAGATTCAATAATTTCAACGGTTACTGGGGGGAAGAGAGCCATTTTGCCTCAGGAAAAAAAATCTAAAGGTAAATATAGGGCTGCTAATTATTTTCGTTCCTTTCGTCAGAATAAGGAACAGAAGCCTGACCCTTCCCCTAAAGGAACAGTTTCCGTTTGGAAACCTTCTCCAGTCTGGAATAAATCCAAGCCTTTTAGGAAGTCAAAACCAGCCCCCAAATCCGCATGAAGGTGCGGCCCTCATTCCAGCACAGCTGGTAGGGGGCAGGTTACGATTTTTCAAAGATGTTTGGATCAGTTCGATTCAAAGTCTTTGGATTCAGAACATTGTTTCACAAGGGTAGAGAATAGGTTTCAAGGTAAGGCCACCTGTGAGAAGATTTTTTCTATCACGCATTCCAGTAAACCCAATAAAGGCTCAGGCGTTTCTGAAATGTGTTTCAGACCTGCAGTCGGCTGGGGTAATTGTGCCAGTTCCAGTTCTGGAACAGGGTCTGGGGTTTTACTCAAATCTGTTCATTGTGCCAGTTCTGGATTTAAAAATATTGAATAGTTATGTAAGGATACCAACATTCAAAATGGTGACTATAAGGACTATTCTGCCTTTTGTTCAGCAAAGGCATTATATGTCTACAATAGACTTACAGGATGCATATCTTCATATTCCAATTCATCCAGATCACTATCAGTTCCTGAGATTCTCTTTTCTAGACAAGCATTACCAGTTTGTTGCTCTTCCGTTTGGCCTAGCAACAGCTCCAAGGATCTTTTCAAAGGTTCTCGGTGCCCTTCTCTCTGTAATCAGAGAACAGGCTATTGCGGTATTTCCTTATTTGGACGATATCTTGGTACTTGCTCAGTCTTCACATTCTGCAGAATCTCATACGAATCAACTTGTGGTGTTTCTTCAAAGACATGGTTGGAGGATCAATTTACCAAAGAGTTCCTTGATTCCTCAGACAAGGGTAACCTTTTTGGGTTTCCAAATAGATTCAGTGTCCATGACTTTGTCTCTAACAGAAAAGAGACGTCTGAAATTAGTTTCAGCTTGTCGAAACCTTCAGTCTCAATCATTCCCTTAGGTAGCTTTGTGCATGGAAATTCTAGGTCTCATGACTGCTGCATCGGACGCGATCCCTTTTGCTCGTTTTCACATGAGACCTCTCCAGCTTTGTATGCTGAACCAATGGTGCAGGGATTATACAAAAATATCACAATTAATATCCTTAAATCCCAATGTTCGATCTTCTCTGACTTGGTGTTTGGATCACCATCGTTTAATTCAAGGGGCCTCTTTTGTTCGTCCAACCTGGACTGTGATCTCAACAGATGCGAGTCTCTCAGGTTGGGGAGCTGTATGGGGATCTCTGACAGCGCAGGGGGTTTGGGTATCTCAGGAGGCGAGATTACCAATCAACATTTTGGAGCTCCGTGCGATTTTCAGAGCTCTTCAGTTCTGGCCTCTTCTGAAGAGAGAATCGTTTATTTGTTTTCAGACAGACAATGTCACAACCGTGGCGTATGTCAATCATCAAGGTGGGACTCACAGTCCTCAGGCTATGAAAGAAGTATCTTGGATACTTGTATGGGTGGAATCCAGCTCCTGTCTAATTTCTGCGGTTCACATCCCAGGTATAGACAATTGGGAAGCGGATTATCTCAGTTGCCAGACGTTACATCCGGGCGAATGGTCCCTTCACCCAGAGGTATTTCTTCAGATTGTTCAAATCTGGGGACTTCCAGAAATAGATCTGATGGCTTCTCATGTAAACAAGAAACTTCCCAGGTATCTGTCCAGATCCAGGGATCCTCAGACGGAAGCTGTGGACGTGTTGTCACTTCCTTGGAATTATCAACCTGCTTATATCTTTCCGCCTCTAGTTCTTCTTCCAAGAGTGATTTCCAAAATCCTAATGGAGCGTTCGTTTGTACTGCTGGTGGCTCCAGCATGGCCACACAGGTTTTGGTATGCGGATCTCGTTCGGATGGCCAGTTGCCAACCTTGGACACTTCCGTTAAGGCCAGACCTTCTATCTCAAGGCCCATTTTTCCATCAGGATCTCAAATCATTAAATTTGAAGGTATGGAGATTGAACGCTTGATACTTAGTCATAGAGGTTTCTCTGACTCAGTGATTTATACTATGTTACAGGCTCGTAAATCTGTGTCTAGAAAGATTTATTACCGAGTCTGGAAGACTTACATTTCTTGGTGTTCTTCTCATAAATTCTCTTGGCGTTCTTTTAGAATTCCTAGAATTTTACAGTTTCTTCAGGATGGTTTGGATAACGGTTTGTCTGCAAGTTCCTTGAAAGGACAAATCTCTGCTCTTTCTGTTCTTTTTCACAGAAAGATTGCTAATCATCCTGATTTTCATTGTTTTGTACAGGCTTTGGTTCGTATCAAGCCTGTCATTAAGTCAATCTCTCCTCCTTGGAGTCTTAATTTAGTTCTGAGGGCTTTACAGGCTCCTCCGTTTGAACCTATGCATTCTCTGGATATTAAATTACTTTCTTGAAAAGTTTTGTTCCTTTTGGCCATCTCTTCTGCTAGAAGAGTTTCTGAGTTATCTGCTTTTTCTTGTGAATTTCCTTTTCTAATTTTTCATCAGGATAAGGCGGTGTTGCGGACTTCATTTCAATTTTTACCTAAAGTTGTGAATTCTAACAACATTAGTAGAGAAATTGTGGTTCCTTCATTGTGTCCTAATCCTAAGAATTCTCTGGAGAGATCTTTACATTCTTTGGATGTAGTAAGAGCTTTGAAATATTATGTTGAAGCTACTAAAGATTTCAGAAAGACTTCTAGTCTATTTGTTATCTTTTCTGGTTCCAGGAAAGGTCAGAAGGCTTCTGCCATTTCTTTGGCGTCTTGGTTAAAGTCTTTGATTCATCATGCTTATGTGGAGTCGGGTAAATCCCCGCCTCAAAGGATTACGGCTCATTCTACTAGGTCAGTTTCTACTTCCTGGGCTTTTAGGAATGAAGCTTCTGTTGATCAGATTTGCAAAGCAGCAACTTGGTCTTCTTTGCATACTTTTACTAAATTCTACCATTTTGATGTGTTCTCTTCTTCTGAAGCAGTTTTTGGTAGAAAAGTACTTCAGGCAGCTGTTTCAGTTTGATTCTTCTGCTTATAATTTCAATTTTTTGATTTGGGTTGGGGATTATTTTTTCAGCTGAATTGGCTGTCTTTATTTTATCCCTCCCTCTCTAGTGACTCTTGCGTGGAAGTTCCACATCTTGGGTATCTGCTAGCTCACGGACTCTTGCCAATTACATGAAAGAAAACATAATTTATGTAAGAACTTACCTGATAAATTAATTTCTTTCATATTGGCAAGAGTCCATGAGACCCACCCTTTTTGTGGTGGTTATGATTTTTTTGTATAAAGCACAATTATTCCAATTCCTTGTTTGATGATTTCGCTCCTTTCTTATCACCCCACTTCTTGGCTATTCGTTAAACTGAATTGTGGGTGTGGTGAGGGGTGTATTTATAGGCATTTTGAGGTTTGGGAAACTTTGCCCCTCCTGGTAGGAATGTATATCCCATACGTCACTAGCTCATGGACTCTTGCCAATATGAAAGAAATGAATTTATCAGGTAAGTTCTTACATAAATTATGTTTTTTCTCTGTGCCAGCTTGGGTTCCCGCCCCCTTCTTTTCCCTGCGCCAGATAAATGCCATTTTAGGCTCTTCATGAGCCGATCATGTGAACACGCCCCTTTTTCTCCGACTTGGAGTTTTTCTTTTATTGGTATGCCTCTGCATTTTTAGAGACATTAAGTCTTGAAGCTTCCTTGCCGCTGATAATTGCTCACGATAGTGGATATTGTTTGCTATATTGCGTATAGGTTTTGCTGGGGACACGTTCATTGTATCCTGTGTATTGCTAGAAGGATTTATATATGTTATTGTATGTTTTTCTGAAGCAAAAACGTTCATTGAATTCCTTCAGTGTACTGTACATTTTGCCCTAGTAGGATATATATATATATATATATATATATATATATATATATATATATATATATATATATATATATATATATATATATATATATATATATATATATATATATATATATAATCTCTTTATTGCCACTTAAGTTTAGTGGTAATAATTCTATTTAGGCATTTTGACTAATCCAGCCTAAGATCCTATGTATTGTTCATGATTGTGAAACAGCTTGTTCCTATTGGGACATGGTTTGTTCTCCTCTGGGATTCAGAATAGTATCAGAAGTCAAAGTAACTAATTTTAAGACTTAAAATTAAATTTGAGCCGAATGTCTCCCAGGGTTAGGCAATGCCACAGCTTTCTCCTTAAATGTCCCAAGCCTTCATGGTGTCACATGCAGTGCCCTGTGGTTCCTCTCAATCTCCTAGAGGAGTGTATTCTCCTGCAGATTTTGCAGCTCAGGTATTCTTGCAATATCCAAAACTTTATCTGCCTTTCTTTTTCTTCAGGGAAAGTGCAAGAGGATATTTATATAGTCAGATAGTAAGGTTTCAGTTTCATTTCTTCTATACAATATTGCTTCCCTCTTTGGTCTAATGCGGTGCAGTAGCTAGTAGCTTCTGAGGGTTATATATCAGATTTGTACAGTATAATTCCTTCATCTGATGCTGAAGAGTATCCTTCAGATTTAAGCTTGAACACCTTCGTGTATGGTAAGGAGGTTTTGGCTAATTTGGGGCGACTCTTATACGCATGTTGTCAACCCTAAGAATCTAATAAACTTTATAGATACTAGGATTCTTCTGTGGAAGTTGTTCCTGTTCTAGGCAGTGCTATGAGATTTTTCACATTAATGGGAGAGGACAGGGTTTCCTTTTTTCCTGTCTTTATAAAGATGTTTCTTTTACAAAGATATGACAAGTCCACGATTTTCATCCTTACTTGTGGGATTTATCCTCCTGCTGACAGGAAGTGGCAAAGAGCAGCATAGCTGTATATATAGCTCCTCCCCTTCCCTCCCAATCCAGTCATTCTCTTTGCCTGTGTTAGTGATAGGAAGAGGTAAAGTGAGGTGTTGGTTTAGATTCCTCAATCAAGAATTTTTTGTTTTAAATGGTGCCGATGTGTACTATTTTCTTACAGAGCAGCTTCAAGTAGCCTTTTAGACTGTGGGAACTGGTGGATTTTTGTCTCCACTCTGCCTCCCAGAAGGGTGCTGCATTTCTGTACAAAGTCTTAGAAACACTTAACTAAGACTTTTTTCTACTTCACAGGACCTCAGGAGGATATGAAAAAGCACCTCTTGACACTGTAAAGACTCAGCATAAAGGTAAGACAGTTCTTTTATTCTTAAGAAGACAGAATCAGATGGACTGTTTTTTATTTCTGCTGGGTTATGAGTATGTACATACGGTACAGACTGAACCAGACATTCTAGAAACTTTGATCTAGAAGTGCTGGTATATATATGCAAAATATTATGTGACCCAGTGCTCTGTTTTCTGGAGTAGATACACAGAAATATTTGGCACTACATATATTTATCTATTCTTGGGTAACGGTTCTAGGAAAGGGGCTAGAACGTGTGGAGTGGCTTTTATAATCTGGCCATACTCCCTGCTCCCATCGGCTTATATATCTAACATTGGCCATAGGGGAGGTTCTGATTTATGCATTGCACAATATGTGTACCTGTTTTCTTCAGCCTACATTTTTTTATTAAAGACTGACAGGGAGGGTTATTCTCTTTCTCCAGTGGCCTTCAGTGGCCAGCTGACAAGAGGTTAATTTTTTCAGGATGTTTCTATCTCTACTCCCGGCGTCTTACTATGCTAAATTTAGTAGACAGGGCGGTTATACCGGTTCAGTATAATAAAGATAGTTTCTGTAACAGTCCACATGATACTGACAACATGAGACTGATACCTGAAGGGTGAATGTCTCTGCTCCCGTAGGCTTATTAATTTAAATAATGGCAGCCGACTGGGAGGTTGTCTGTCTAACTCTCAAGCGTTATGCATGTTTAGTACATGTCCGTGTCCCTTTGGTTGGCTATTTGCAGCTAACAGGGAGGGTTAATTTTATTCGCCTGAGCCTGTTTTTGATTCCTTCGGCTTCCAATAGTATGACTTACAGCCGACATAGATTATTCTGCTATAATGTGAGAGCAACGTTATACTCAGGGCAGGCTTCTCTCCCTATGGTCACTGAAGTTAGCAGTCACCTGGGGGGTTGAGAGATCTGTGTTACTCGGTAGATACTGCCTGTACAGCACACTGGCTCTTAACGTCTTTTTGTTGCCTAGACTAGCAGCCGCTGTTTCCCTATGCCTGAGGGTGATGGGGGGATCTTTATTTTGATATTACTTATGTTTATCACTACATACTGCTCCTGACGGCTTCATTTTGATATACTTTAAGCCGCATCGGGTGATTAGTGGGTTACGCCCACGATGGGCGGAATTACAATAAGTTAGGATTTTGCTACTCCATTCTTTCATAAGTGTTTGTTCAAGATTAATTATAAACCAATAGACATTTTTAAATGTAATTTGCATTCTTTACAGGGTCTTAAAAGTCGAAATAAACTTTCATGATTCAATTTTGCACAGTAATTTTGTCTCAATAAAATAAAATATGAAATCCACAAATACATAAATGATTTTACAGTATAGTGGTTACGATTCTTCCACTGCAATAAATGATCAAAAGAAGAAAGAAAACATTTCTCTTAAAATGTCAAATTTTTCTGTTATCTAACATAACCAAAAACTTCAAACTACAAACACATTGTCTTTGCTCTTTTTCAGAGTGATTAATATTTGAGTTAGTAAACTAAATAGAATTCATCCAAACAGTAAAAGAAACCAGAAAAAAAAACTCCCTCCAGTTTGTCTCATCTGTTTGATAAGATAAGAGATAAGATTTGAATAGATGTACCTCTCTAACAAAACCTGTTCCAGATGGAGGGAAATCTATTGAGTTGATTTCACTCACGAACCAATTCTGCTTTCTTTAATGGATATATTATTTGGATTTGAACCTCTAATGGAAATCTTTTAATAGTTTCCAGACGTTTATAGAAAAAGGCCCTAAGATTCCAATCAGAGTATGGGATGATGGATAAAGTTACAGAATTTGAAAATACTCTGAGTGGTTTTAGATTTCCAACAAGACAATATTACATTCCTTTCGAAAAGTATTGACATATTTATCAGATGGTGAAATGTATATCTCAGCTGAAGCACAAAGAAAAAAAAATTGTTTCTTGTTCAAAATAAATTTATATCCAAGAGCATACCATTAATAGAAATAATCAATTATTTATTATACATACGAACAGTGTATTTCTTCTACAAGATAAGACGAGTCCACGGATTTCATCCTTACTTGTGGGATATTATCCTCCTGCTAACAGGAAGTGGCAAAGAGCACCACAGCATAGCTGTATATATATATATATATATATATAGCTCCTCCCTTCCCCTCCACCACCAGTCATTCTCTTTGCCTGTGTTATACTAGGAAGACATGGTAAAGTGAGGTGTTAGTTTTAGTATATTCAATCAAGAATTTTTTTATTTTAAATGGTACCGGTGAGTACTATTTTCTTAAGGGGGATATGAAAGAAGATTTCTGCCCTGAGGTTGATGATCTTAGCAGTTGTAACTAAGATCCATGCTGGTTCCCACAAGAGGTAACCATGAGACATCTTCAGGGTGGAGACCGGTTTCATGTTTCAAGCAGCATTAAGGTATGTGCAGCCATTTTTATTTTCTGAAGAGACTTGGTATATCAGAATTGGCTGACATGTATTTTTTCCCTGTATGGGAATGGGGTAAGCAGTAATCCTATTAATCAGAGAGTGGTTACTGGAGTCCCTGGAGTTTTATTACAGATAATTGACATTTCTCTTGCAAGGTGTATCCAGTCCACGGATTCATCCTTTACTTGTGGGCTATTCTCATTCCCTACAGGAAGTGGCAAAGAGAGCACACAGCAGAGCTGTCCATATAGCTCCCCCTCTAGCTCCACCCCCCAGTCATTCTCTTTGCCGGCTCTAAGCACTAGGGTCTCTCTCGGGAGGGTAAAGTGAATGTGGTGTTAGAATTGTTGTTTTTATTATCTTCAATCAAAAGTTTATTTTAAATGGTACCGGTTTGTACTATTTACTCTCTAGCAGGAAAGTGATGAAGATTTCTGCTGAGAGGAAAATGATTTTAGCATGTTGTAACTAAAATCCACTGCTGTTCCCACACAGGACTGAGGAGTACCAGAAAACTTCAGTTGGGGGGAACGGTTTGCAGGGTAATCTGCAATGAGGTATGTTCAGTCATTTATTTCTAGACAAGACTGAGATAATGCTAGAAGAGACTGACAATATCCCCATGAGGGGAGGGTAAGCTATGTTCACAGACTTAGTAAGGAATTGAATGCTTACATAACAGGGCTAATTATGCTGGTTGACACTGATTCAAGGCAATCGATTGTTTAATTAAGAAAAATATCGTTGGTAGACACTTTGAAAGTCATTTTGGGGTTCTTTCTGGGGTTATTACCCACATGGCTGTTTTTTATTCACTTAAGAGTGATTTACTAGGCCTCACAGCTCCGGAGTAGAGTGGGAGGGGCCTAATTTTGCGCCTCAGATGCGCAGTTAGAATTGCAGAGAAGTTCATGCTGCTCCACATGGAGGGTCCTGCTGCTGTTTGAGGGCCTTATAGAAGCTTTATTCCCCCAAATCTGATCCCTAAGGGCAGGTAGGGCCACAGCAAGGCTTTGGCAAGGTGCTGTACTATTTTTAACCGGGTGTTGGCTTTAGGCTGCTCCGGTTTGGGCATTAAGGGGTTAATCGTTTTGCAACTTGTGGTGCAATCTTATTAAGGCTTTAGGTACATACTGTGAAAATTTCAAGAGGATTGCTGCATTTTTCACTGTTTTGTAAAATTGTGTGCTCTTTTTATCTCTTAAAGGCACAGTAACGTTTCTTTCATGTAATTAGCAAGAGTCCATGAGCTAGTGACGTATGGGATATACATTCCTACCAGGAAGGGCAAAGTTTCCCAAACCTTAAAATGCCTATAAATACACCCCTCACCACACCCACAATTCAGTTTTACAAACTTTGCCTCCCGTGGAGGTGGTGAAGTAAGTTTGTGCTTAAGATTCTTCGTTGATATGCGCTTCGCAACAGGTTGAAGCCCGGTTTTCCTCTCTAAGTGCAGCGAATGTCAGAGAGACGTGAAGAGAGTATTGCCTATTTGAATACAATGGTCTACCTCTAGGGGATCTATTTCATAGGTTCTCTGTTATCGGTCGTAGAGATTTCTTCTCCTACCTCCCTTTTCAGATCGACGATATACTCTTATATACCATTACCTTTACTGATTCTCGTTTCAGTACTGGTTTGGCTATCTGCTATATGTAGAGGAGTGTCCTGGGGTAAGTAAATCTTATTCTTTGTGACACTCTGCGCTATGGTTGGGCACTTTATATGTAAAGTTCTAAATATAAGTCTATAAACTTATATTTGCCTTGATTCAGGATAATCAGTATTCATTTTTTAATACAGACTGTCAGTTTCATTATTGGGATAATGCATTTAATTATTTTTTCTTACCTTGAAAAATTTCATTTGAGCATTTTTTTCCTGCATGCTGTTAGGCTCGCGGGGGCAGAAAATGTTTCTTTTTATTACGTCATTTTTGGCGCCAACTTTTTTGGCGCTAAAAATTGTCATTTCCGGTGACGTAATTTACGCCGGAAGTTGTATTCTGTTACGCATGCGTATTCAGACATTTTTTTTGCGCTAAAAAAATGTGGGCGTCTTTTTTACTCTCATTATTTAAACATTTCTTTTTCTTTGCTTCTGGTTCTAGAAGCTTATTTTTTGCATTCTTTCCCATTCCTGAAACTGTCATTTAAGGAATTTGATAATTTTGCTTTATATGTTGTTTTTTCTATTACATATTGCAAGATGTCTCACCCTGACCCTGGATCTAAATCCACTAATGGACAGACGCTGCCTGATGCTGGTTCTACCAAAGTTAAGTGTATATGTTGTAAACTTGTGGTAACTGTTCCTCCAGCTGTAGTTTGTTAAAGCTGTCATGATAAACTTTCCAATGCAGATTGTGTTTCCATTAGTAATAATCCTTTACCTGTTGTTGTTCCTTCAACATCTATTGTTCAGGATGTTCCTGTTAATGTAAAATAATTTGTTTCTAATTCTATTAAGAAGGCTCTGTCTGTTATTCCTCCTTCCAGTAAACGTAAAAGGTCTTTCAAAACTTCTCACATTTCAGATGAATTTTTAGGTGACCGCCATCATTCTGACTTATCTGTCTCTGATGAGGTTTTTTCCGGTTCAGAAGATTATATCACAGATATTGATACTGATAAATCTTCATATTTATTTAAGATGGAGTTTATTCGTTCATTGCTTAAATAAGTTTTGATTGCTTTAGATAGGGAGGAGTCCAGTCCTCTTGATACTAAAACTGCTAAACGTTTAAATTCGGTTTATAAACCTCATGTGTTAATTCCGGAAGTTTTTCCAGTTCCTGATGCTATCTCAGATGTGATTGCTAGGGAATGGGATAGTCTGGGTACTTCATTTACTCCTTCTCCAAGGTTTAAGAAATTGTACCCTGTGCCATCTGATAGACTGGAGTTTTGGGATAAAATCCCTAAAGTCGATGGGGCTATCTCTACTCTAGCCAAACGTACTGCTATTCCCACGGCAAATAGCACTTCGTTTAAAGATCCTTTAGATAGGAAAATTTAATCTTTTTTGAGAAAAGGTTATTTATGTTCAGGTAATCTTCTTAGACCTGCTATCTCTTTGGCTGATGTTGCTGCAGCTTCAACTTTCTGGTTGGAGGCTTTAGCGCAACAAGTGACAAATCATAATACATATAGCATTGTTAAACTTCTTCAACACGCTAATAACTTTGTCTGTGATGCCATTTTTTTATATCATTAGAGTTGATGTCCGGTATATGTCTTTAGCTTTTTTAGCTAGACGAGTTTTATGGCTTAAATCCTGGAATGTAGATATGACTTCTAAATCAACTTTGCTTTCTCTCTCTTTCCAAGGTAATAAGTTGTTTGGTTCTCAGTTAGATTCTATAATTTCAACTGTTACTGGAGGGAAGGGTGCCTTTTTGCCTCGGGGTAAAAAATCTAAAGGTAATTACAGGGCTGCTTATCGTTTTCGTTCCTTTCGTCAGAAGGAGCAGAAGTCCGATCCTTCCCCTAAAGGAACAGTTTCCGGTTGGAAACCTAATCCAGTCTGGAATAAATCCAAGCCTTTCAGAAAGTCAAAACCAGCCCCTAAATCCGCATGAAGGTGCGGCCCTCATTCCAGCGCAGCTGGTAGGGGGCAGGTAACGATTTTTCAAAGATGTTTTGATCAATTCGGTTCACAATCTTTGGATTCAGAACCTTGTTTCGCAAAGGGTACAGAATAGGTTTCAAAGTAAGATTTTCTCTCTCGCATTCCAGTCGATCCAGTGAAGGCTCAGGCGTTTCTGAAATGTGTTTCAGACCTAGAGTTAGCTGGGGTAATTATACCAGTTCCAGTTCTGGAACAGGGTCTGGGGTTTTATTCAAATCTATTCATCGTACCAAAGAAAGAGAATTCTTTCAGACCGGTTCTGGATCTAAAAATATTGAATCGTTATGTAAGGATACCAACATTCAAAATGGTGACTATAAGAACTATTCTGCCTTTTGTTCAGCAAGGGCATTATATGTCTACAATAGATTTACAGGATGCATACCTGCATATTCCAATTCATCCAGATCATTTTCAGTTTCTGAGATTCTCTTTTCTAGATGAGCATTACCAGTTTATTGCTCTTCCATTTGGTCTAGCAACAGCGCCAAGGATCTTTTCGAAGGTTCTCGGTGCCCTTCTCTCTGTAATCAGAGAACAGGGTATTGCGGTATTTCCTTATTTGGACGATATCTTGGTACTTGCTCAGTCTTCACATTCTGCAAAATCTCATACGAATCAACTTGTGTTGTTTCTTCAAAGACATGGTTGGAGGATCAATTTGCCAAAGAGTTCCTTGATTCCTCAGACAAGGGTAACCTTTTTAGGTTTCCAAATAGATTCAGTGTCCATGACTTTGTCTCTAACAGAAAAGAGACGTCTGAAATTGGTTTCAGCCTGTCGAAACCTTCAGTCTCAATTGTTCCCTTCGGTAGCATTATGCATGGAGATTTTAGGTCTCATGACTGCTGCATCGGACGCAATCCCTTTTGCTCGTTTTCACACAAGGCCACTCCAGCTTTGTATGCTGAACCAGTGGTGCAGGGATTATACAAGGATATCACAAATAATATCCTTAAATCCCAATGTTCGATCATCTCTAACTTGGTGGATGGATCACCATCGTTTAATTCAAGGGGCCTCTTTCGTTCGTCCAAACTGGACTGTGATCTCAACAGATGCGAGTCTATCAGGTTGGGGAGCTGTATGGGGATCTCTGACAGCGCAAGGGGTTTGGGAATCTCAGGAGGCGAGATTACCAATCAACATTTTGGAACTCCGTGCGATTTTCAGAGCTCTTCAGTTTTGGCCTCTTCTGAAAAGAGAATCGTTTTTGTTTTCAAACAGACAATGTCACGACCGTGGCATATGTCAATCATCAAGGGGGGACTCACAGTCCTCAAGCTATGAAAGAAGTATCTTGGATACTTGTATGGGTGGAATCCAGCTCCTGTCTAATTTCTGCGGTTCACATCCCAGGTGTAGACAATTGGGAAGCGGATTACCTCATTCGCCAGATGTTACATATGGGCGAATGGTCTCTTCATCCAGAGGTCTTTCTTCAGATTGTTCGACTCTGGGGTCTTCCAGAAATAGATCTGATGGCCTCTCATTTGAACAAGAAACTTCCCAGGTATCTGTCCAGATCCCGGGATCCTCAGGCGGAAGCAGTGGATGCGTTGTCAATTCCTTGGAATTATCATCCTGCTTATATCTTTCCGCCTCTAGTTCTTCTTCCAAAAGTGATCTCCAAAATTCTATTGGAGCGTTCATTTGTACTGCTGGTGGCTCCAGCATGGCCACACAGGTTTTGGTTTGCGGATCTCGTTCGGATGGCCAGTTGCCAACCTTGGACACTTCCATTAAGACCAGACCTTCTATCTCAAGGCCCATTTTTCCATCAGGATCTCAAATCATTAAATTTGAAGGTATGGAGATTGAACACTTGATCCTCAGTCATAGAGGTTTCTCTGACTCAGTGATTAATACTATGTTACAGGCTCGTAAATCCGTCTCTAGAAAGATTTATTATCGAGTTTGGAAGACTTACATCTCTTGGTGTTCTTCTCATAAATTCTGGCATTCTTTTTTTTTTACAATTTCTTCAGGATGGTTTAGATAAAGGTTTGTCTGCAAGTTCTTTTGAAAGGACAAATCTCTGCTCTTTCGGTTCTTTTTCGCAGAAAGATTGCTAATCTTCCTGATATTCGTTGTTTTGTACAGGCTTTGGTTCGTATCAAACCTGTCATTAAGTCGATCTCTCCTCCTTGGAGTCTTAATTTGGTTTTGAAGGCTTTGCAGGCTCCTTTGTTTGAGCCTATGCATTCTCTGGAAATTAAATTACTTTCCTGGAAAGTATTGTTCCTTTTGGCTATCTCTTCTGCTAGAAGAGTTTCTGAGTTATCTGCTCTTTCTTGTGAATATCCTTTTCTGATTTTTCATCAGGATAAGGCGGTGTTACGGACTTCTTTTCAATTTTTACGTAAGTTTGTGAATTCTAACAACATTAGTAGAGAAATTGTTGTTCCTTCATTATGTCCTAATCCTAAGAATTCTAAGGAAAGATCGCTACATTCTTTGGATGTAGTTAGAGCTTTGAAATATTATGTTGAAGCTACTAAAGATTTTAGGAAGACTTCCAGTCTATTTGTTATCTTTTCTGGTTCCAGGAAAGGTCAGAAGGCTTCCGCCATTTCTTTGGCGTCTTGGTTAAAGTCTTTGATTCATCATGCTTATGTGGAGTCGGGTAAATCCCCGCCTCAAAGGATTACGGCTCATTCTACTAGGTCAGTTTCTACTTCCTGGGCTTTTAGGAATGAAGCTTCTGTTGATCAGATTTGCAAAGCAGCAACTTGGTCTTCTTTGAATACTTTTACTAAATTCTACCATTTTGATGTGTTCTTCTTCTGAAGCAGTTTTTGGTAGAAAAGTACTTCAGGCAGCTGTTTGTTTGATTCATCTGCTTATAATTTCAGTTTTTTTCATTATAAAGATTAAGATTTGGGTTGTGGATTATTTTTTCAGCGGAATTGGCTCTCTTTATTTTATCCCTCCCTCTCTAGTGACTCTTGCGTGGAAGTTCCACATCTTGGGTATCTGCTATCCCATACGTCACTAGCTCATGGACTCTTGCTAATTACATGAAAGAAAACATAATTTATGTAAGAACTTACCTGATAAATTCATTTCTTTCATATTAGCAAGAGTCCATGAGGCCCACCCTTTTCTTTCATGTAATTAGCAAGAGTCCATGAGCTAGTGACGTATGGGATATACATTCCTACCAGGAGGGGCAAAGTTTCCCAAACCTTAAAATGCCTATAAATACACCCCTCACCACACCCACAAATCTGTTTTACAAACTTTGCCTCCTATGGAGGTGGTGAAGTAAGTTTGTGCTAGATTCTACGTTGATATGCGCTCCGCAGCAGGTTGGAGCCCGGTTTTCTTCTCAGCGTGCAGTGAATGTCAGAGGGATGTGAGGAGAGTATTGCCTATTTGAATGCAATGATCTCCTTCTACGCGGTCTATTTCATAGGTTCTCTGTTATCGGTCGTAGAGATTCATCTCTTACCTCCCTTTTCAGATCGACGATATACTCTTATATATACCATTACCTCTGCTGATTTTCGTTTCAGTACTGGTTTGGCTTTCTACAAACATGTAGATGAGTGTCCTGGGGTAAGTAAATCTTATTTTCTGTGACACTCTAAGCTATGGTTGGGCACTTTTTTATAAAGTTCTAAATATATGTATTCAAACATTTATTTGCCTTGCCTCAGGATGTTCAACATTCCTTATTTTCAGACAGTCAGTTTCATATTTGGGATAATGCATTTGAATCAATTATTTTTTTTTTTCTTACCTTAAATTTTTTTTTGACTTTTTCCCTGTGGGCTGTTAGGCTCGCGGGGGCTGAAAATGCTTCATTTTATTACGTCATTCTGGCGTGGACTTTTTTGGCGCAAAAAAATCTTATCTGTTTCCGGCGTCATACGTGTCGCCGGAAGTTGCGTCATTTTTTTGACGTTCTTTTGCGCCAAAAATGTCGGCGTTCCGGATGTGGCGTCATTTTTGGCGCCAAAAGCATTTAGCCGCCAAATAATGTGGGCGTCTTATTTTGGATCTAAAAAATATGGGCGTCGCTTTTGTCTCCACATTATTTAAGTCTCATTTTTCATTGCTTCTGGTTGCTAGAAGCTTGTTCCTTGGCATTTTTTCCCATTCCTGAAACTGTCATTTAAGGAATTTGATCAATTTTGCTTTTTATGTTGTTTTTTCTCTTACATATTGCAAGATGTCTCACGTTGCATCTGAGTCAGATACTTCAGGAAAATCGCTGTCTGGTGCTGGAACTACCAAAGCTAAGTGTATCTGCTGTAAACTTTTGGTAGCTGTTCCTCCAGCTGTTGTTTGTACTAATTGTGATGACAAACTCGTTAATGCAGATAATATTTCCTTTAGTAATGTACCATTACCTGTTGCAGTTCCATCAACATCTAATGTTCAGAGTGTTCCTGATAACATAAGAGATTTTGTTTCTGAATCCATCAAGAAGGCTATGTCTGTTATTCCTCCTTCTAGTAAACATAAAAAATCTTTTAAAACTTCTCTCTCTACAGATGAATTTTTAAATGAACATCATCATTCTGATTCTAATGACTCTTCTAGTTCAGAGTATTCTGTCTCAGAGGTTGATGCTGATAAATCTTCATATTTATTTAAAATGGAATTTATTCGTTCTTTACTTAAAGAAGTACTAATTGCTTTAGAAATTGAGGATTCTGGTCCTCTTGATACTAAATCTAAACGTTTAGATAAGGTCTTTAAATCTCCTGTGGTTATTCCAGAAGTTTTTCCTGTTCCTGGTGCTATTTCTGAAGTAATTTCCAGAGAATGGAATAATTTGGGTAATTCTTTTACTCCTTCTAAACGTTTTAAGCAATTATATCCTGTGCCGTCTGATAGATTAGAATTTTGGGACAAAATCCCTTAAGTTGATGGGGCTATTTCTACCCTTGCTAAACGTACTACTATTCCTACGTCAGATGGTACTTCGTTTAAGGATCCTTTAGATAGGAAAATTGAATCCTTTATAAGAAAAGCTTATCTGTGTTCAGGTAATCTTCTTAGACCTGCTATATCATTGGCTGATGTTGCTGCAGCTTCAACTTTTTGGTTGGAAACTTTAGCGCAACAAGTAACAGATCATGATTCTCATGATATTATTATTCTTCTTCAGCATGCTAATAATTTTATCTGTGATGCCATTTTTGATATTATTAGAGTTGATGTCAGGTTTATGTCTCTAGCTATTTTAGCTAGAAGAGCTTTATGGCTTAAGACTTGGAATGCTGATATGTCTTCTAAATCGACTCTACTTTCCATTTCTTTCCAGGGTAACAAATTATTTGGTTCTCAGTTGGATTCTATTATCTCAACTGTTACTGGTGGGAAAGGAACTTTTTTACCACAGGATAAAAGATCTAAGGGTAAAAACAGGGCTAATAATCGTTTTCGTTCCTTTTGTTTCAACAAAGAACAAAAGCCTGATCCTTCTTCCTCAGGAGCAGTTTCAGTTTGGAAACCATCTCCAGTCTGGAATAAATCCAAGCCTTCTAGAAAAGCAAAGCCAGCTTCTAAGTCCACATGAAGGTGCGGCCCTCATTCCAGCCCAGCTGGTAGGGGGCAGGTTGTGTTTTTTCAAAGAAATTTGGATCAATTCTGTTCACAATCTTTGGATTCAGAACATAGTTTCAGAAGGGTACAGAATTGGTTTCAAGATGAGACCTCCTGCAAAGAGATTTTTTCTTTCCCGTGTCCCAGTAAACCCAGCGAAAGCTCAAGCATTTCTGAAATGTGTTTCAGATCTAGAGTTGGCTGGAGTAATTATGCCAGTTCCAGTTCTGGAACAGGGGCTGGGGTTTTATTCGAATCTCTTCATTGTACCAAAGAAGGAGAATTCCTTCAGACCAGTTCTGGATCTAAAAATATTGAATCGTTATGTAAGGATACCAACATTCAAAATGGTAACTGTAAGGACTATCTTGCCTTTTGTTCAGGAAGGGCATTATATGTCCACGATAGATTTACAGGATGCATATCTGCATATTCTGATTCATCCAGATCACTATCAGTTCCTGAGATTCTCTTTCCTGGACAAGCATTACCAGTTTGTGGCTCTGCCGTTTGGCCTAGCTACAGCCCCAAGAATTTTTACAAAGGTTCTCGGTGCCCTTCTGTCTGTAATCAGAGAACAGGGTATTGTGGTATTTCCTTATTTGGACGATATCTTGGTACTTGCTCAGTCTTTACATTTTGCAGAATCTCATACGAATCGACTTGTGTTGTTTCTTCAAGATCATGGTTGGAGGATCAATTTACTAAAAAGTTCATTGATTCCTCAGACAAGGGTAACCTTTTTGGGTTTCCAAATAGATTCAGTGTCCATGACTCTGTCTTTGACAGAAAAGAGACGTCTAAAATTGATTTCAGCTTGTCAAACCTTCAGTCACAATCATTCCCTTCAGTAGCCTTATGCATGGAAATTCTAGGTCTTATGACTGCTGCATCGGACGCGATCCCCTTTGCTCGTTTTCACATGCGGCCTCTTCAGCTCTGTATGCTGAATAAATGGTGCAGGGATTACACAAAGATATCTCAATATCTTTAAAACCGATTGTACGACACTCTCTGACGTGGTGGACAGATCACCATCGTTTAATTCAGGGGGCTTCTTTTGTTCTTCCGACCTGGACTGTAATTTCAACAGATGCAAGTCTTACAGGTTGGGGAGCTGTGTGGGGGTCTCTGACGGCACAAGGAGTTTGGGAATCTCAGGAGGTGAGATTACCGATCAATATTTTGGAACTCCGTGCAATTTTCAGAGCTCTTCAGTCTTGGCCTCTTCTGAAGAGAGAATCGTTCATTTGTTTTCAGACAGACAATGTCACAACTGTGGCATACATCAATCATCAAGGAGGGACTCACAGTCCTCTGGCTATGAAAGAAGTATCTCGAATTCTGGTTTGGGCGGAATCCAGCTCCTGTCTAATCTCTGCGGTTCATATTCCAGGAATAGACAATTGGGAAGCGGATTATCTCAGTCGCCAAACGTTGCATCCGGGCGAATGGTCTCTTCACCCAGAGGTATTTCTTCAGATTGTTCAAATGTGGGAACTTCCAGAAATAGATCTGATGGCTTCTCATCTAAACAAGAAACTTCCCAGGTATCTGTCCAGATCCCGGGATCTTCAGGCGGAGGCAGTGGATGCATTATCACTTCCTTGGAAGTATCATCCTGCCTATATCTTTCCGCCTCTAGTTCTTCTTCCAACAGTAATCTCCAAGATTCTGAAGGAATGCTCGTTTGTTCTGCTGGTAGCTCCGGCATGGCCTCACAGGTTTTGGTATGCGGATCTTGTCCGGATGGCCTCTTGTCAACCGTGGACTCTTCCGTTAAGACCAGACCTTCTGTCGCAAGGTCCTTTTTTCCATCAGGATCTCAAATCCTTAAATTTAAAGGTATGGAGATTGAACGCTTGATTCTTGGTCAAAGAGGTTTCTCTAACTCTGTAATTAATACTATGTTACAGGCTCGTAAATCTGTATCTAGAGAGATATATTATAGAGTCTGGAAGACTTATATTTCTTGGTGTCTTTCTCATCATTTTTCCTGGCATTCTTTTAGAATTCCGAGAATTTTACAATTTCTTCAGGATGGTTTAGATAAAGGTTTGTCCGCAAGTTTCTTGAAAGGTCAAATCTCTGCTCTTTCTGTTCTTTTTCACAGAAAGATTGCTAATCTTCCTGATATTCATTGTTTTGTACAAGCCTTGGTTCGTATAAAACCTGTCATTAAGTCAATTTCTCCTCCTTGGAGTTTGAATTTGGTTCTGGGGGCTCTTCAAGCTCCTCCGTTTGAACCTATGCATTCTTTGGACATTAAATTACTTTCTTGGAAAGTTTTGTTCCTTTTGGCCATCTCTTCTGCCAGAAGAGTCTCTGAATTATCTGCTCTTTCTTGTGAGTCTCCTTTTCTGATTTTTCATCAGGATAAGGCGGTGTTGCGAACTTCTTTTGAATTTTTGCCTAAGGTTGTGAATTCCAACAACATTAGTAGAGAAATTGTGGTTCCTTCATTATGTCCTAATCCTAAGAATTCTAAGGAGAAATCGTTGCATTCTTTGGATGTTGTTAGAGCTTTGAAATATTATGTTGAAGCTACTAAGTCTTTCCGAAAGACTTCTAGTCTATTTGTTATCTTTTCCGGTTCTAGAAAAGGCCAGAAAGCTTCTGCCATTTCTTTGGCATCTTGGTTGAAATCTTTAATTCATCATGCTTATGTCGAGTCGGGTAAAACTCCGCCTCAAAGGATTACAGCCTATTCTACTAGGTCAGTTTCTACTTCCTGGGCGTTTAGGAATGAAGCTTCGGTTGATCAGATTTGCAAAGCAGCAACTTGGTCTTCTTTGCATACTTTTACTAAATTCTACCATTTTGATGTGTTTTCTTCTTCTGAAGCAGTTTTTGGTAGAAAAGTACTTCAGGCAGCGGTTTCAGTTTGAATCTTCTGCTCTTTTTTTCAATAAACTTTATTTTGGGTGTGGATTATTTTCAGCAGGAATTGGCTGTCTTTATTTTATCCCTCCCTCTCTAGTGACTCTTGCGTGGAAAGATCCACATCTTGGGTAGTCATTATCCCATACGTCACTAGCTCATGGACTCTTGCTAATTACATGAAAGAAAACATAATTTATGTAAGAACTTACCTGATAAATTCATTTCTTTCATATTAGCAAGAGTCCACGAGGCCCGCCCTTTTTGTGGTGGTTATGATTTTTTGTATAAAGCACAATTATTCCAATTCCTTATTTTTTTTATGCTTTCGCACTTTTTTCTTATCACCCCACTTCTTGGCTATTCGTTAAACTGATTTGTGGGTGTGGTGAGGGGTGTATTTATAGGCATTTTAAGGTTTGGGAAACTTTGCCCCTCCTGGTAGGAATGTATATCCCATACGTCACTAGCTCATGGACTCTTGCTAATTTGAAAGAAATGAATTTATCAGGTAAGTTCTTACATAAATTATGTTTTTTTCAAATTGTGTTTTTTAATTGATTGAAGTGATTTCCAAGCCTGCTTGTGTATACTACTAGTCTGTTTAACATGTCCGACACTAAGGAAAATCCTTGTTCAATGTGTTTAGAAGCCATGGTGGAACCCCCTCTCAGAATGTGTCCCACTTGTACTGATATGTCTATACACTTTAAAGATCATTTCTCCTGTTAAGTGTAGTCAGTCCATGGGTCATCATTACTTATGGGATATTAACTCCTCCCCAACAGGAAGTGCAAGAGGATCACCCAAGCAGAGCTGCTATATAGCTCCTCCCCTCTACGTCACACCCAGTCATTCTCTTGCACCCAACTAATAGATAGGATGTGTGAGAGGACTGTGGTGATTAAACTTAGTTTTTTATATCTTCAATCAAAAGTTTGTTATTTTAAACGACACCGGAGTGTGTTGTTTCCTTCTCAGGCAGAACTTGAAGAAGAATCTACCTGAGTTTTTGTATATGATCTTAGCGGACGTAACTAAGATCCGTTTGCTGTTCTCGGCCATTCTGAGGAGTAAGGTAACTTCAGATCAGGGGACAGCGGGCAGGTTCACCTGCAAAGAGGTATGTTGCAGTATATTATTTTCTAAGGAATGGAATTGACTGAGAAAATACTGCTAATACCGATATAATGTAAGTACAGCCTTAATGCAGTAGTAGCAACTGGTATCGGGCTGATATGTATATATGTTTACACTTAAGTATTTCTCGGGAATGGCACTTCACTGGGAAAATACTGTATGCATATAACTTTTAGCCTAACTTGCAGTGTGAGCGACTAGCAGCAGGCTTTTTAATGACATTTCATATATTAGATTTTAAACGTTTACTGGCATGTTAAATCGTTTAATTATCTGAGGTACTTGGTGAAAATTGTTTTGGGCTTTATCAGTTAGCAGTTTCTACTTTAGCTAAGCGTACCACTATCCCGGTGGAGGATAGCTGTGCCTTTTCAGATCCAATGGATAAAAAGTTAGAGGGTTACCTTAAGAAAATGTTTGTTCAACAAGGTTTTATATTACAACCCCTTGCATGCATTGCGCCTGTCACGGCTGCGGCAGCATTTTGGTTTGAGTCTCTGGAAGAGACCCTTGACTCAGCGACATTAGATGAGATTTCACTTAAGCTTAAAACCCTTAAGCTAGCTAATTCATTTATTTCTGATGCCGTAGTACATTTAACTAAACTTACGGCTAAGAATTCCGGATTCGCCATTCAGGCACGCAGAGCGCTGTGGCTAAAATCCTGGTCAGCTGATGTAACTTCTAAATCGAAACTACTTAACATACCTTTCAAGGGGCAGACTTTATTCGGGCCCGGTTTGAAAGAAATTATCGCTGATATTACGGGAGGTAAAGGCCATGCCCTGCCTCAAGACAGAGCCAAACCCAGGGCTAGACAGTCTAATTTTCGTGCCTTTCGTAACTTCAAGGCAGGAGCAGCTTCAACTTCCTCTGCTCCAAAACAGGAAGGAGCTGTTGCTCGCTACAGACAAGGCTGGAAACCTAACCAGGCCTGGAACAAGGGCAAGCAGGCCAGAAAGCCTGCTGCTGCCCCTAAGACAGCATGAAGTGAGGGCCCCCGATCCGGTAACGGATCTAGTGGGGGGCAGACTCTCTCTCTTCGCCCAGGCTTGGGCAAGAGATGTCCAGGATCCCTGGGCGTTGGAGATCATATCTCAGGGATATCTTCTGGACTTCAAAGCTTCTCCTCCACAAGGGAGATTTCACCTTTCAAGGTTGTCAACAAACCAGATAAAGAAAGAGGCGTTTCTACGCTGTGTACAAGACCTTTTACTAATGGGAGTGATCCATCCAGTTCCGCGGTCGGAACACGGACAAGGGTTTTACTCAAATCTGTTTGTGGTTCCCAAAAAAGAGGGAACCTTCAGACCAATATTGGATTTAAAGATCCTAAACAAATTCCTAAGAGTTCCATCATTCAAGATGGAAACTATTCCGACAATCTTACCCATGATCCAAAGAGGTCAGTACATGACCACAGTGGATTTAAAGGATGCTTACCTTCACATACCGATTCACAGAGAACATTACCAGTATCTAAGGTTTGCCTTCCTAGACAAGCATTACCAGTTTGTAGCTCTTCCCTTCGGGTTGGCTACGGCTCCAAGAATCTTTACAAAGGTTCTGGGCTCTCTTCTGGCGGTACTAAGACCGCGAGGAATTTCGGTAGCTCCGTACCTAGACGACATTCTGATACAAGCGTCAAGCTTTCAAACTGCCAAGTCTCATACAGAGTTAGTACTGGCATTTCTAAGGTCGCATGGGTGGAAAGTAAACGAGGAGAAGAGTTCTCTCTTACCACTCACAAGAGTTCCCTTCTTGGGGACTCTTATAGATTCTGTAGAAATGAAAATTTACCTGACAGAGGACAGGTTAACAAAGCTTCTAAATGCTTGCCGTGCCCTTCATTCCATTCAACACCCGTCAGTGGCTCAATGCATGGAGGTAATCGGCTTAATGGTAGCGGCAATGGACATAGTTCCTTTTGCACGCCTGCACCTCAGACCGCTGCAATTGTGCATGCTAAGTCAGTGGAATGGGGATTACTCAGATTTGTCCCCTACGCTGAATCTGGATCAGGAGACCAGAGATTCTCTTCTATGGTGGCTTTCTCGGCCACATCTGTCCAGGGGGATGCCCTTCAGCAGGCCAGACTGGACAATTGTAACTACAGACGCCAGCCTACTAGGTTGGGGCGCTGTCTGGAATTCCCTGAAGGCTCAGGGATCATGGACTCAAGAGGAGTCTCCTTCCAATAAACATTCTGGAATTGAGAGCAGTTCTCAATGCCCTTCTGGCTTGGCCTCAGCAACTCTGAGGTTTATCAGGTTTCAGTCGGACAACATCACGACTGTGGCTTACATCAACCATCAGGGAGGGACAAGAAGTTCCTTAGCGATGATGGAAGTATCGAAGATAATTCGCTGGGCAGAGTCTCACTCTTGCCACCTGTCAGCGATCCACATCCCAGGAGTGGACAACTGGGAGGCGGATTTCCTAAGTCGCCAGACTTTTCATCCGGGGGAGTGGGAACTTCATCCGGAGGTCTTTGCCCAAATACTTCGACGTTGGGGCAAACCAGATATGGATCTCATGGCGTCTCGCCGGAACGCCAAGCTTCCTCGTTACGGGTCCAGGTCCAGGGACCCGGGAGCGGTCCTGATAGATGACTTGACAGCACCTTGGATCTTCAGGATGGCTTATGTGTTTCCACCCTTCCCGATGCTTCCTCGTTTGATTGCCAGGATCAAACAGGAGAAAGCATCAGTGATTCTAATAGCGCCTGCGTGGCCACGGTATGACGACCTGGTATGCAGATCTAGTGGACATGTCATCCTGTCCACCTTAGTCTCTGCCTCTGAGACAGGACCTTCTAATTCAGGGTCCTTTCAAACATCAAAATCTAATTTCTCTGAAGCTGACTGCATGGAAATTGAACGCTTAATTTTATCAAAGCGTGGATTTTCGGAGCCAGTAATTGATACCTTAATACAGGCTAGGAAACCTGTTACCAGGAAAATTTACCATAAGATATGGTGTAAATACTTACACTGGTGCGAATCCAAGGGTTACTCATGGAGTAAGGTTAGGATTCCTAGGATATTGTCTTTTCTACAAGAAGGTTTAGAAAAGGGTTTATCTGCTAGTTCGTTAAAGGGACAGATCTCAGCTCTGTCCATCCTTTTACACAAGCGTCTGTCAGAAGTTCCAGACGTTCAGGCTTTTTGTCAGGCTTTGGCCAGGATTAAGCCTGTGTTTAAAACTGTTGCTCCGCCGTGGAGCTTAAACTTAGTTCTTAACGTTTTACAGGGTGTTCCGTTTGAACCCCTTCACTCCATTGATATCAAGCTGTTATCTTGGAAAGTTCTGTTTTTAATGGCTATTTCCTCGGCTCGTAGAGTCTCTGAATTATCAGCCTTACATTGTGATTCTCCGTATCTGATTTTTCATTCAGATAAGGTAGTTCTGCGTACTAAACCTGGGTTCTTACCTAAGGTAGTCACTAACAAGAATATCAATCAAGAGATTGTTGTTCCATCATTGTGTCCTAACCCTTCTTCAAAGAAGGAACGACTTCTGCACAATCTAGATGTAGTCCGTGCCCTGAAATTTTATTTACAGGCAACTAAAGATTTTCAACAAACTTCTTCCCTGTTTGTCGTTTATTCTGGACAGAGGAGAGGTCAAAAAGCATCTGCTACCTCTCTATCCTTTTGGCTTCGTAGCATAATACGCTTAGCCTATGAGACTGCTGGACAGCAACCTCCTGAAAGGATTACAGCTCATTCTACTAGAGCTGTGGCTTCCACTTGGGCCTTTAAGAACGAGGCCTCTGTTGAACAGATTCGCAAGGCTGCAACTTTCTACAAATTTGACACTTTTGCTTCTTCAGAGGCTGTTTTTGGGAGAAAGGTTCTTCAGGCAGTGGTTCCTTCCGTATAGAGATCCTGCCTGTTCCTCCCGTCATCCGTGTACTTAGCTTTGGTATTGGTATCCCATAAGTAATGATGACCCGTGGACTGACTACACTTAACAGGAGAAAACATAATTTATGCTTACCTGATAAATTCCTTTCTCCTGTAGTGTAGTCAGTCCACGGCCCGCCCTGTTTTTTAAGGCAGGTCTAAATTTTTAAATTATACTCCAGTCACCACTGCACCCTATAGTTTCTCCTTTCTCGTTTGGTTCTCGGTCGAATGACTGGGTGTGACGTAGAGGGGAGGAGCTATATAGCAGCTCTGCTTGGGTGATCCTCTTGCACTTCCTGTTGGGGAGGAGTTAATATCCCATAAGTAATGATGACCCGTGGACTGACTACACTACAGGAGAAAGGAATTTATCAGGTAAGCATAAATTATGTTATTGTTGCACTTAAGAATGTGGCCCAAGATGATTCTCAGACTGAAGGTAACGAGGGTAGCACGTCTGCCTCTCCCCAAGTGTCACAACCAGTTATGCCCGCGCAAGCGACGCCTAGTACCTCTAGTGCGTCTAACCCTTTTACATTACAAGACTTAGCGGCAGTCATGGATAATTCTCTTACAGCCTTCTTATCTAAACTGCCCGTGTTACCTGCAAAGCGTGATAGCTCCGTTTTAAGAACAGATTATGAGCATTCTGACGCTTTGGTAGCCGTATCAGATATACCCTCACAACGCTCTGAAGTGGGAGCGAGGGATTTGATGTCTGACGGAGAAGTCTCTGATTCAGGAAGGGTTCCTCCCCAGACAGATTCAGATACATTGGCTTTTAAATTTAAACTAG